>NW_015542358.1:1083004-1085735 GCF_001515605.1 Sinocyclocheilus anshuiensis | reverse complement strand
AGTCTGTTACTTATTTTTGTAATAAAAAAATATTTATTTATTTAAATTTTATTTTATTTTATTTTATTTTATTTTTTATTTTATTTTTTTCCAGCGGAACATTTTTTACTTTTTGCGTTACAATGAGATTTTGAAGAGTTTTGAAGAGAATGACATTTTTGATCACTGAAAATCCTCATGAAAATGTCTTTATTTGTATTTCAAAGATGAACGAAAGTCGTATGGGTTTGGGAAGACATGACGAAAGAAAATGATGACATTTTAATTTTTGAGCAAACTAGCTTTCTCAGTAATCTTGTTCAAAACAGATAAAAGTTTCTCACAGATTACTCTCCATCAGGTCAAATGTCATGTATTGACTTCCAAAATCTCCCGGATTAAGTCTAGCCTACAGTATGTTATCAAAGATCTGCTGGGCATCTACTAAACCGGCTCTTTCGGTACGATCCACCAACCACCTTCTTCAGCCTGTTTGCCAAAGCATTTAATTACATGTTATAGTCTACACACAATAATGCTGTACTGGCCTCTGGTCTGACCTTTCTCTGATAATCCTGCCCTCCAGTCAAACTATCACCCAGAAACAGCCTGCAAATCCTCGCCCAAAGACACCCAAAAACCTGCTGCTCGCCCATTCCTCATTCCTTCTGCTGTACGTATGTCTCTTTTGAAGACAAAGGGCATTGAACAGACTCTACATCATTATGAAATTCCTCCACAGTAACAGGTTCCCAGTACGAATAGCTGCTCGTAGCAACCGACAGCTTGTCTGCGGACATTACAGAGCTCAGCGAGTCTGCACTGACCACACAAATGCTGATTGTATCTGCAGTGCAGATCTGTAGACGAGCAGGAGGATTTCTTGAGGTGTAATAATAATATCCAGCTGTGCTTAAAGTAGAGGGGACATTAAAATAAAGCTACATTGTGTTTCTATGAGTGGAATGGAAGAGAGTGGAAGTCAAATCAGCTGATGACAGTGTTATGCAGGAAAACTCTCACAGCAACATTAGGATTTTAAATTTTTTTTATAAAAAATTGATTTGGGAGAGGCAATTGATTGTTGTTACTTTTTTTTAAATGGATTTTTAACCACATCAATGTTAGCTAAAACTGAAACCATTAAAACAAGAATTGAAATAAAATTAATTAAAATTAATAAAATAAAAAGCTATAACTAAAAAAAAGGAAAATAAACAAAATAAAATCTATAAATACGAAAAACCATTAAAACCATTAACTGAAAAAAACTCTAAAATAAAATAAAAGACTAGAAATACAAAAACTATAAATATAAAACTAAATATAAATAAGCGTATTTTACGCTTCATAGTTACGAAAGAGGATTAGGGCCAAGCAATAATTAAAAAATAAAACCATTTCGAGATTAAAGTCGCTATGTTTCGAGAAAAAACGCGTTAAATTTAGAGAAAAAAAGTCGAAATAAAATGTTGAGAATAAACTCATTAAATTACAAGAAAAAAGTTGTTAAATTTCGAGAAAAAAAAATAGTAAAATTTCGAGAAAAAAGTCTAAATAAAATGTTGAGAATAAACATTAAATTACGAGAAAAAAGTCGTTAAATTGCGAGAAAAAAAGTCGAGGATAAACACACTCGTGTCATGTTCATTTCATCTCACTGGACAGTGTTTTTCAGCGTCTGCAGCAGCGCCGGTTGGAGAGTACTGCACTGGGGAGCAGCAATGATACGATCGACTGGGTTCGAGTCTTTTGCCAAACTCGCTTTTCTTCCTTTTCTCATCAAATATCACATCGGAAAAGTGGAAATCAATTGCTTAACGAGTGTTTAATAATAATGCATTAATTAGGGGTAGGTAGGCTATAAGGAGGGCTTTGTAGTCCCAATAAGGCAGCATCTATTTAATAATTTCAATAAATAAAATTGTTATTCAAACCAATGTCATTATTGCATCCTGTTAATGTACAACAATACTGAGGTGCAAATAGTATATGCCACTATTTATAAGCATAAATAGCATCTAATTAGCTACTATTTACATTTATTGCAAAGATCTGCTACTTTTACTTAACATAAATAGAATGGCTATTTTCTATGGTTTTACTAGAATAGAATGGCTATGGCGTAAATAGCACATATCTAATTGCGCTTTTCCACTGCATGGTACGGCACGGTACGGCTCGGTACGGTTCACTTTTGGGGGGTTTTCCACTGGGTACAGTACCTGGTACCTGGTACTTTTTTTAGTACCACCTCGGTTGAGGTTCCAAGTGAACCGTACCATTACCAAAACGTGACGTGTAAACTCTGCTGATCACGTATTGGCCGGAGAGAATCGTCACTACCTGCGTCACTGAACTTGCGACACAAACACAACAGAACCGCTAGATTTAAATCAGTACAGCCAGCGAAGGCTCGAACGCAACTGTTTTGAACAAGCGCACCTTTTTTAACAACCAAAAAGTGGCTGTTTTGTTGTCTGTTGAGGAAGTACAGACATTCCTCTCGTTGATAGCAGTATATATATGGCCCGTGGATGAATTTCAAACGGCCCGCAGCTTGTCTATTGAAATGTAGGCTATTATATGTGGCCCGCCAATCATAATTTGCAAATCATGCAGTTTCACAATGTCAACACAAGGTGACAGCACTAAATTTTATTCCAGATGTATCAGTAAAACGTGAGTCACAACAATTTGATAACTCATATGCGCTGTCATTTCTTTAGCGCACCGAAAGTGGAAGAGCGCG
>NW_015542358.1:1063212-1082790 GCF_001515605.1 Sinocyclocheilus anshuiensis | reverse complement strand
TTTCAGGGGCGGCAGTGGGGGGGGGGTTGGAGAGTAATGCACTTTGGAGTAACGACCGATACGATCGACTGGGTTCGAGTCCGTCTTTTGCCAAACTCGCTATTCTTCCTTTTCTCATCACATATCACATCAGAAAAGTGGAAATCAATTGCTTAACGAGTGTTTAATAATAATGTATTAATTAGGGGTAGGCAGGCTATAGGGAGGGCTTTGTTGTCCCAATAAGGCAGCATCTTAATAATTTCAATAAATAAAATCATTGTTATTAAAATCAATGTTATTATTGGATCCTGTTACTGTACAACAATACTGAGGTGCAAATAGTATCTGCCACTATTTATAAGTATAAATAGCATCTAATTAGCTACTATTTACACTTATTGCAAAGATCTGCTCCTTTTACATAACGTAAATAGAATGGCTATTTTCACTTAGTGTAAATAGCACATATCTAAAATGCTGCTGTTGTCAATTAGTGTAAATAGTAGCTTACATATAACTATTTTCACTGTAAATAGCATCTGGCACGGGTGGCCAAAGTCCGGCCGCAGGCCAAATACAGCCCGTGGATGAATTTCAAACGGCCCGCAGCTTGTCTATTGAAATGTAGGCTATTATATGTGGCCCGCCAATCATAATTTGCAAATCATGCAGTTTCACAATGTCAACACAAGGTGACAGCACTAAATTTTATTCCAGATGTATCAGTAAAACGTGAGTCACAACAATTTGATAACTCATATGCGCTGTCATTTCTTTAGCGCACCGAAAGTGGAAGAGCGCTACATACTATTGGAAGCGCGCTGCACGGATCATTATTAGCTCTGCCTAAAGACAGCGCAGCGTGAGCTCAGAACAAATGCGTTTACTCGCAGGTCTCGATCAGGCGACCACTGAACAGCGCTGTGAGAAGCGTTTGAGTTTGGAGCTGAGCTCTCCGATACAAACCACAGATGTCACAGTGATTTAAACTAGTTTAAAGGCAGATGAAACCGCGCTGCCATTCTCAACAACACTGACGTGGAAAACAGGAGAAACCCTGTGTGACAACAATGCAGTTCGAATACTTTTCAATCCACAAATTAATATTTACAATGGATTTACTGTAGTAACACTAAACCTACCTAATTAATACATTATTATTAAACACTCGTTAAGCAATTGATTTCCACTTTTCCGATGTGATATCTGATGAGAAAAGGAAGAAAAGCGAGTTTGGCAAAAGACTCGAACCCAGTCGATCGTATCATCGCTGCTCCCCAGTGCAGTACTCTCCAACCGGCGCCGCTGCAGACGCTGAATAACACTGTCCAACGAGATGAAATGAACATGACACGAGTGTGTTTATTCTCGACTTTTTTTCTTGAAATGTAACTTTTTTTTTTTTCTCGTAATTTAATGAGATTATTCTCAACATTTTATTTAAATTTTTTTTCTCGTAAATTTAACGACTTTTTTTCTCGAAATGTAACAACTTTTTTCTCGTAATTTAATGAGTTTATTCTCAATATTTTATTTCGACTTTTTTTTCTAAATTTAATGAGTTTTTTCTCGAAACATAACGACTTTATTCTCGAAATTTAATGAGTTTAATCTCAACATTTTATCTTGACTTTTTTCTTGAAATTTAACGAGTTTTTTCTCGAAATTTAACGACTTTTATCTCGAGATGTTTTTTTTTTTTTTATTATTGCTTGGCCCTAACCCTCTTTCGTACATAGTTCATACAGCTGGTTCATTATTTTTTTAGTTTAACTTTAAGTATTAAAATAAACAAACTAAATAAACTAAAACCTAAAACTTTATAAAAAACTATAAAAACGTTTTAAAAAATAATAAATATTACTAAAACACACAATAAAATTACTAAAACTTGAAAACACATATAATAAATTATTTAATTATATTTTATAAAAATAAAAAAAATAAATAATTGTAATATATATTACAGTAACAGTATGAAATTACTAATTCACGTCAAATTAATATTCAATAGTAGTAATTCAATTCAGATCTAATTCAAAACATTAACACAAACAATAATAAATATAACAATGATACTAAAATAGCATTGTTTTGAACAGCTGCACTCAT
This sequence comes from Sinocyclocheilus anshuiensis, assembly GCF_001515605.1. Lineage (NCBI taxonomy): Eukaryota > Metazoa > Chordata > Actinopteri > Cypriniformes > Cyprinidae > Sinocyclocheilus > Sinocyclocheilus anshuiensis. The sequence continues at coordinate 1,080,696 of NW_015542358.1, read as the reverse complement.
CCACCATTGCAAACAGAACAACATCATTTCTAATAATTCCTGTTATTAGAACAGTCTTTGCATTATGTATATATGTATATATTGTTGTTTTATGCTTCTCTTAAGAAAAACAAGTAATATTATTACATACAGTGGCTTATTTTTTATAGATGTAAGTTTATTAAAGAATTAATTGACTATTTATTGTTGAATTGAAGCCTCTATTAAAATGCTTTCATTCTGAAGATTTGAGATGCTTTTATGTTTAATGTTGCGCTCTGCTCTCTCAGCGGGAAGCTTGTCCAGTCTTTAGCTCAATGTGGGTCGCTGGGTTTGGAAATTCCCTGTGCAGTCTGACAAGTTCACTGGCAGTCTTCCATGAGACGGCCAATTTATCCAACAACGCAGAGCCCGTCTTCATATGAATAAAACATCTGTCTGCACTGTGAGTCCGAAGACAGACAGAGGAACCAGCAGAACAAGTAATACAAACAGACATGTCAACATGAAGCCCAGACATGGTTTGCCAATTTCTTTCTTTGTTTTCCAGTCTTTCCCAGCAGTGGCACTCGTTCCTCAGAACAGATTGTACTTGATACAGAGAAGAGACTTTACAGGCAGCAAAAAGCATGATTACAAAATGGACCGTTTTAACTGGCACAACAAATTGTTCTCCAGCATGATTTGAGAAAGATCCAGATTTATAGATCTTGCGCTTCAGTGGGAGTCTGTACAAAGAGTCACATGATCAAAGTCACTCATTTACTCATCTGATTGGTGACCTAGAAACAGAACAGAATACACTGTCATAGTGTTTGTTAGTTTTGCATTTTTAAAAATCCTAAAACGTTCTGTTTATTTCAAGGATTAAATTAGATTTGGAATTCATGTGGTTTTAATGTGGTCTAAGAGTTTTTAGCCACTGTATACACAGCAAAAGTAGGCCTATTTTTGTACTATACAATAAATGCAGTGTTGTTTTAGTATTATTTATATATTATCATAGTATTTATTAACATTTCAAATTAGCTTCATTTTAAAGTTTCAGTAATTTTGTTGTGCTTTTGTCATTTTTATTTTTTAAATATTTAATTTATTACTTCATATATTTAATATGCTTTAATATATTATTTAATATAATTTATTATAAATATATTTAGCTTTAATTTGGTGCTATTTTAGTATCACATACACTATCATAATATTTATTAACATTTTTAATGAGCTTTTATTTTAAATAATTTTAGTTTTCATTCAAAATTTTTGTTTAACAGTCAGAAATTTTGTTGGGCTTGTCATTTTAACTTTTTAAAATATTTATTTAATCTATGACTTAATATATTCAATATACATTAATATATTATTTAATATAATTTATTATAAATATTTAGCTTTATTTTAATCCAGTTTTAATTGCCGTCATTTTAGTACTTCAACATAAACTTTATTTACTTTATTTTATTTCAGGTCAAGTTTTTCATCTATTATTTAGATTTTACTAGTAACACTTTATTTCAAGGTGACCTTGTTACACGTTACATGCATTTACTGTTATAATAACAATTAATTATGCATAATTACATGCAAGTAACCCTAAGCCAAACCCTAAAAATAAAGTGTAACCGTTTTATTTCAGCTTTATTTCGATTAACACTTATGGTATTTTTTAACAATAAAACAATTACACAGCAAACAACAAACAGGTTAAAGTTAAAATTTTTCCAACAAATATAAATTATAAACTGTAAAAATTAACAACTATTAACACATATGTGAAACTTTGTAACACTGTCATGTAAGATACATGTATTGATCGCTCTACAGATTTTATGTATATTAGAGTTGTAATTGGCTTAACAGACCCACATAACAATGAAACAATCTCTCGTCCCCCATATTACTCTTTAAAGAAAGAATAGCTATGTTTTGGTATTTCACAGAAATTAGGTCTCTGACATCAAAACTCAGACTCGAGGAGAAACAGAAAGGCGACAGTATGAAGACTGCTGTAGGCATCACATTTGCACGAGGCACGAGGCTGTTTGGAACGGCACATCTGTTCAAAACAAGCCGATCAAAAAGCGCCATTTAAAGAAATGCAATCAAAAATGTTTAGTTTGCCGTGACAGAGACGCTGCCTTCATCTTCAGCAGCACAAACACGGGCTTTCTTCCACCTCGCAGGAGACAAGGAGGACGCCATCCTGCAAACACGACAAGGCGTCCATGCTTTGTGGAGATCACAATTATTGTCACCCGTGTGTGAAAATATTATGTTTGTGAAGAGCTGCTACCTGTGTCTCCAGTAATAAGTTGGCTGGCAAAAAATAGAGCCAAGAGTTGGAGTGAGACAGCAGACGTGACACAGACGAACACAAAGAAAAATGCGACTGAGACTTCTGGAACAATGAGGAGATATTTCAAAACGACTTCAGAGCGTCTTCCTGCACACACTGACTCTGAATGCACATTCAAGAGCTTCACACACAAACATTTCTCCCCGCTAGCTTCTAAACAGCACACATTCATACATATATCACTTACCTAAACAGACAACATTTCAGTGGCTTATAATAATAACCCAAGGAGGTCTTGGTCACACTTGGTCCAATTCTCACTATCAAATAACTATGATTTCTACCTAAAAAAAATCCTAATTTGTTAATAGTTAATAAGGTTGTTGTTAAATTAAGGGATTAAGGGATCTAGAATATGGTCAAGCAGAATAATAGTAACAGCCAATATACTAGTAATATGCATGCAAATAAGCAACTAGTTAATAGTGAGATTAGGCCCCTAAACTAAACTATTACCAAGGTTAATGACTAAAGCAAAGCACCCCATAAGACAAAAAACTATATTTTTTCTGGCCATAATATATTTTAAATATATGCTAACAATATGCTGAAAACAGTGAAGCTCAATGAAATATAGTTTTAATTTGAAAATACATTTAGTTACAATCATATACCAAAATACATATATTTTTTTAAATACAGTATATTTCAGTGGCAAGAAAATACATTTCCAATCTTACAGTATAGCCCACATTTAAGATAAATGCAAATGTGGATGGAATAGCCTACTATTGACAATGATTTAATAATGTTGTTATAGATAACAAATAAGGTTTATCTTCAAATGTGACATATGTGAATGTATTTTCTTGAAATATATGGAAGGCAAAATATAGTTTTAAATGCTTAAATTCATTTTTTTAACTATATTTGTTAAAAATATTAAAAAATGGCCAAAAAAAATACATAGAGGTAGAAAATATATTTACATAAATATATTTTAAAGTATATTTTAGAGAAAAAAAAAATTGGGCAATTTTTTGTATAATCTTAAATATTTCTTTATTTATTTTATATATGCATGCCATATGGGAAGGCTCTCAAAAATACTTTATTCTGACATAATAAATGCTGCAGCAATTAGCACACACAAAATAATAACACAGTTACAAGGTGTGTATAACTCAAACTGCATTGTTAAATAACTCCAAACTAATCAGAATTAACCATAACTGCTCTTTAGTCTGCATATGTGCTGCTCTCCTTCCAAATGTGTTCTCTTCATTAAAGTGAAGGGTTGGCAGATGTCACAAAAAAGCAACCTGATCTAATATATTCATTGAACTCGGTTATTGTGCTCTATAAGAAGTACTTGTGGTTTAGTTAGTCAACAGATTAAATTGAGTGTACTTTTAAAGCACAACAAAATACTAAAACTATTATCCAAAATGTACTTTAAAGTAAAACTTTTTTTGATTAGATATTATTACAAAGTGCTCTTTTTAAAAGTGTACTTAAGTGTGTTACGAAAGAGTCATTAAAAGTGTTTCTAAGGCCATGTCCACACGTACACGGGTATTTTTATAAACAGAATTTTTCCTTCTTCCGTTTAAAAAAAAATCTCCATCCACATGAAAATGCGATGCAAAACTAACTAGACTAAATTGGATGGATGAAGTCCAACACACACACAGGGAGACATAAGCAATAACTGACAAACTCTAAGGCCATGTCCACACGTACACGGGTATTTTTATAAACTGAGTTTTTCCTCCCGTTTTAAAAAAAATCTCCGTCCACATGAAAATGCAAACGCATGCTACGAAGCACTGTCAATAGCATGCCAAACCAACAGGTGGCGATATAATCTCAACCGTAAAGCCATGTTGGCCAATCAGAAGGCTGAAAATGTTTCCGGTAGGCGGAGATAACAGCGCAGGCTCCGACGCCTTTTCAGCTGGTAATTGGGAAACGTTATCAGTCTGAAACAAGACGCGTCTTCATAAAGCTCTGCTAACGTGGACTAGATTTCACGCTAAGCTAGGCCTGGGCGATAAAACGGTATTGATATTTATCGACGGTACACCTTCTTCGATAACGATATAAAAAATGTTGTCTCATATGTTTTTATGTTTTTATCTGTGTGAATGGCGATTCGGCTCTTTGTATTAAGCAATGCATAAATACATGATGCTGTTTTGTTCATAATTGTTTATGCAATTAACAAAATTATATTCGATTTTTATGAGTTAATTTAGACGTAATGCACGTTTTTTTATAGACAGTTATTTCCATGCGTTGACAATATGTGCTGCATTATTTTTCTCATTGCACCCTCCTGTGGCCTCGGGAGACAAGACAAAAGTTTCCTTAAAACCTATTTAATCTGCATATAAAACATTAGAGATAAGATATTTGTTTAATTTTTATTGTGTGTTTGACTGTTAAAACAAAAACATTTTTGTTGTTTGTCTCAATAAATTGGGTTAATTTAAAAATAGTGGTTAAATAAATAAAAAAATTTCTATTGCTCTTTGCTTTTAAAAAGGTCATAAAAATGTCAATAATTATCGATACCGAACGATATGAAACATTATATCGTTGATACATTTTTTAGCTATATCGCCCAGCCCTACGCTAAGCTAACAGTAGCCAATTGTATGGCTCCTTTGATTAAGGTCAGTGCTTTTCACAAGAGTTGCTCTGCATAGATATTTTGACGGCTTGCTCTTGCGGTTACTTTGAGATCTTCATTTAACCTTTACCGACTCACAATTAGATCACCGCAAACTTTTATTGTGCTGATATGAATGATGTCGCATTAGCATTCCGTGATTCGATTTTAAGGAAGGGTGACTCCCTCATTGTTTAATTAATTTAACGCACATCAGTTTCAAATATCAAGATATAATAAGATATATATATACGACAAGGGTAGCTATATGTTAAGCATTCAGGCATAAATGGATGTGATTTAGGTTGTCCAGTGCAATCATCAGCTGAGGAGAAAGCAGCAAACAGAATAGCAATGGAGCCTCCACTATCACAGCACACTGCACAGCGCTGATTAGGCACTGATTATCCTCATATTCCCCTCGCAATGTCTGATGACATTATGACAGGCAATTTTCACATTCAATCTTCGCTTCGTGAAAAAAAAGTGAACATTCATTTAAAGTCATACTCTCAATTTTCTATTCTATTACGCCGTGCCTCGCGGAGTCACATGTGCTCATAAAATAGGGTTCTACCGTGGAAACTAACACACCATGACTGCCCCGGGTCCTGTTCGTTCATGCGGATTCTGCGTTATGATTGGTCAGATCGCCAGTCAATCAAGCTCTTTGTAACGAGTCAACTGCTAGTGTGTTCGCTATCTGGGTGGTTACTATGTGGAGGTTTTTCCTGTGGAATTGGGCTACTTTTACATCGTTTTATCTCACAATTCTGACTTTTTAGCTGGCAATTGTTTAGTTATAAACTCACAATTGCAAGTTAAAATCATGCAATTCTGACTTTTTTTTTCTCGATTCTGCATTTATATACAATAATTTATATATAGAGTTTATATCTCACAATTCTGGCTTTTTTCTCAGAACTGACTACAGATGTTTAGAAAGAGCATCTCATAAAATCGGGTTCTGCCGTGGAAACTAACACACCATGACTGCCCCGGGTCCTGTTCGTTCACTGCTTTAACAAATACCAATCCATGTAAGAAAGTGAAGCAATTTTGGGGAACAGTTAGCCAACACAATTTACCCCTTCTATACAATCGAAATACTCAAATAGATACATTATCCCAAGAAGCAAGGCACAAAGAGAATTATGGAGTAATGCAAGATTTTATCTTAGAATTCTAAGTTTACATCCTGTTTTTTTTTTTTCACTATAGAATAAAAAAATAATGGTAATTGTGAGTTTACATTGCAATTTTGCAATTTTTCTTGGTTCTTGAGTATATTCAGAAAAGTCAAAATTGTGAGATATAAACTCAAAATTGCAAGAAAAAAATCTGAATTTGTGGATTTAAAAAATATACTGTATATATATAACCTTTTTTCTTTTTTTTCATCCCGTGGTGGAAACAAGTTTCCATAAAACATGGCCAATGTTGTTTCTAAACATCTGTAAATGACATCTTCTCAGGGAGGATCTGGAATCCCGGACAATTACGCTGTGTACACAGACATCTTAATTTCCCTACATATCTTATCTCTTTTTAAATAGGCAGGGCTGTTCATAATAAGACATATGAACGGAGCGCCGATAACCTCTTCCTCTCGCCTTTTCCATCTAATCATAGTTAGCCACGCCGCCACGAGGAACATGTGCCAGAGACGTGCCTCTCGTTCACCCACTGTCCCTCCAGCAATTACTGTTCTGACATCTCCACAATGGCCCTGTAATTACGGCACTCATATTTATCCACCGAGCCTGCGGTCTGAATGTGGATCACAGCTTCATGTAAAACAAGCCCATAATAACATATGTGATGGCTAATGAACTGTTAGCATTCAGCGTTGTAAGTGTATGTCATTTCCTCATCTTCATTCCATACTGCGACAAAGAAAACAAGCAATGGTTTCATTAAAGAGATAGCACACACATAAAAATGGAAATTCTGCCATCATTTACCAACCCTTCACTGCATGCCAATGCTCAAAACACTCTGTATGTGTATTATACATATATCAAGTATATCTTCTGAAACCATGCTCTTGTGGAAAAAAAAGTGTGCTTAATTGTATTGAATGTGCATTTTTATGATTGTTTCTAAACACACTTAAGTACACTTTTAAATAATTTTAAGTACAATCTTAAATCATTGTTTAATAGTATTTTGTTGTGCTTTAAAGTACACTGATGTGTTGACTAACTAAAGCACATGCAATACTTGATTATCATTCAAACTGTTGTTTGTTTTTTTACATTAAATGTAAATTTACTAAATAGAGATGTGTAATTACAAAATAAATAAATAATTTTTAGATAAAAGTATCAGTGAATAACATTACATTTTGGTCCATACTATTGTATGGTTTCAAAAGACTAAGTCATATTGACTTAGTTTTAATACAATTTCATGATACTTTTTTTTTAAATACACTTTTTTTTTTTCATTTTGGGACTTGGCCTTTAACACCATTTACTGGTGTTAAATATTCACTTTCACCATTCACTTTCATTATATGGAAAAGAGCAGCCTCAACATTCTGCTAAACATCTCCTTTAGTCTTCCACAGAAGAAAGAAAATCATACAGTTTTGGAATGCCATGATAATTTGTCAATGATTGAAGAAATTTTTTTAGGTGAACTATCCCTTTAAACGTCACTACCGATCGATCTGAAAACAATTTTCTCAGCATCCGAGGGCTGGAAGAGGAAATCCTGCAGTACTTTGTCTCCTTAGTTCTCTTCCCCATGTTGATTAAATAAATTAGGGTGAGGTTTGTGGCATTGATCCTGTACCTCAAATCAGGATGTTATCGAGTCTGAGAGAGAGGAGTGCTCACTACCCAGAATCCCTGATTTTGATGAACCTGGAAGGGTCTGTCTGCGCTGATGAGGGACTAAGTCTGTTCTCGGCACAAACACACTCTTAAAAGCACCTTTGGTGATTGGCTCCCCTGATGAGACAGACGATAAGAGTCTTACGGGAAGCCAGACCCAGGTCTTCCTGGCCCATTCCCGATCTGATGAGAAAAAAAGGTGACCGCCAGCCACAAACTATGGGGGAAAACCATATAGAAGAGATTTTCTCTTTTTGTGCGATTTAATCAATACAGGCTCATTGGAAATATTCGGTGAGTGGTACTAAAAGCATGTTCAGTTTTATCAGAAACTGATGAACTTTAATCTGGCAAAGTTTTAGTACGTTGGTTGTTGTACGTATCGAAGCAGTTCGCAAATGAAACATCTGGAGATTAGTGCTAAAAGAATAATACACAATTGCATTTGAAAATAAGCTTGCTTATATCATGACTTGTGTTTTACAGGAATTATACCTGAGCGCTGCGGATTGCAAGCAATCCTGCATCAGGTGCGCTACTGAGCAAGTTTACCATGTCAAAAAAGCCATATATATTGAGCTGGTTATGTGGTTCAAACATCACAATGTATTAGTTTACAAAATCATGCACTGTGGTAAAAGTGTATTGAGGTCATAAAATAGTATTGTGCAAGGAAGCATGCGAAATTAAGTGTTTATGAATCGATAATGTTAATCCTGATTTGTGTGAAACGGAATAAAAGTTGTTGATGTTTTACTGCAATTTGTGTTCACTTCAGCTGGAAACTGCAGTCAAATGTAAGTTCTGGAGCTCTTTTTTACATTTCTTGTCAATTCTGACTGTAATTTCAACTACATTTGCTATTTTTCCTTCACTGGAACACAAAAGATGATGTTTAGCAGAATATTTAAGCTGTTTTGGTCCATGACAAAAAGGAAAAAAATAGTCCATACAACACCAGCACTATATTTTAAATCCCTTGAAGCCACATGAAAAGTAGTACAGTTTTAGAACAACATGAGCAGTGTTGGGAAAAGTTACTAAAAGTATTGCACTACAATATTGCATTACTCCCCAAAAAAGTAACTAATTCCGTTACAGTACTTAGTTACTTTTTATGAAAAGTAATGCATTACATTACTTTTGCATTACTTTTTCTTATTTGGGCTGGGCTTGCTTGTTTGTTTTTAATATAAAGTTGTTTCTGGTGAATGTAAAAGCCCTTTCACACCAAAAGTTAGCCAAATAAGCCTCAGATGTACAAATTCAGATGTACATTATACATTATGTCATTAAAGACATAAAACAGGATTAAGCACATAAAGGATATTTGCGATACATATTATTTATACATATATTATTGCAAGTTTGCACTTACTGATGATTTCTCTCAACATGGGGACAGGAGAGCTGTCAGTCAATAAATGGGAAAACAAAATAACTGGCATTATTTATTTGAAAAAGTAACTCAGGTATGTTCTTGTAAATTAAAAACGAATGCATTACTTTACTAGTTACTTTAATAAAAGTAATCTGATTATGTCACTCATGTTACACCAATACCGAACATGAGGGTTAATAAATGATGACCAAATTTTCATTTTGGGGTGAAACTCTTTGCAGCTATTACATATTTTTTTCCTTATGTTCCTAATGAGTACATGAAATTTGCCCTGAGAAAATCATCAGTCAGACCTCATCTGAAGAGTGACATCTTGGCACCAATTTCATTTTTGTTAGAGAAAATCAAAGTCCCTATCTTGGCACCAATTTCATTTTGTTAGAGAAAATCAAAGTCCCTCATAGTATGATTGAGAATTACTAAACCCACTTCTAGCAGCGAAGGCCTAGACATTTACATATCTTAGTGAATATATTTCCGACTCTTGGTTTCACATAATGACTTGCATCCTTAGAGAGTTCCCTGCACTGTCAAAGTGGGTTGTCTATTGGTTATTTACATCACCCAGGAGATGCAATCCATCTACGCTGATTTTCATTTCACTGGATTTCTCGTTATATTGTGAGAGAGTTCCATTTTTGCAGGGCTTAAAGATTAGAAATCAAGGATACGAATTAGCCATGGGCAACTTTTGGCTTAAAACTCAAAATGCAGAGGTGCCATCAAACAACTTCCTAATGGAACAGGGCAAGAAGGCAGGGAAACACCAAATCCATACAATTAGATAGCATAGGATGGTTGTGTCTAGAGGGGTTACTTGCTCTCATCTTATTTGTGTGTGGCAGACGGCATCTGCACTCAGTTCAAATATCATCAGTTGGGAGCGAACGTGACGGCATGACTTCAGTGGCACCTGGTGGTATTAATGTTTTTGTTTGTTTGTTTTGTTTTTTGTTGTTTGTTTGTTTTTGTTTTGTTTCCTTGTAATGCATTGGCAATATTGACACTACAACAGGCGGATTGTTATATAAATCACAAATGTTATTATTGTATAATTGTTACATTTTTTTTTTTAATCTAAAAATTCAAAATTATTTTGTACACTCATAGTTAAAAGATTAGAATAATGAAGATTTGTTTAAATGTTTTTGAAAGAAGCCTCATTCGCATTTATTTGATCAAAAATACAGTAAAAAGAGTACTATTGTGAAATATTACAATTTAAAAGAACCGTTTTCTATTGTATTATATGTTAAAATGTAATTTATTCCTGTGATCAAAGCTGGATTTTCAGCATGATTTGCTGCTCAAGAAACAATGCTTACTCTTATCAATGCTGAAATCAATTGAAATTCGGAAATCAGAAATCTGCTTGGTATTTATTGTGGAAACACAACCATCCAAATGTTTGTGGTAAGCAAAAATAATTAAAAAAATATTTTTTCAGCAAGGATGCATGATATTGATCAAAATTGATGGAATCGATTTCAATTTCATCTAAATGCTGTTCGTTTTAACTTTCTATTCATCAAAGAATCCTAAAAAGAAATGTATCACGGTTTCCACATTAATATTAAGCAGCAAAAATAATAAGAACCGTTATTAATAATTGAGCACCAATAATAGCCTCTAATTATTGAGCAGCAAATCAGCATATTAGAATAATTTCTGAAGGATCATGTGACACTGAAGACTGGAGTAATGATGCTGAAAATTCAGCTTTGATCACAGGAAGTTACATATTAAAATATATTACAACAGAAAACAGTTATTTTACTCTATTTTGGTCAAATAATTTCATGAGCATAAGAGATTTCAAACACTTAAAAAAAAAACTGAATTATTCCAAACGTTTGACAGGTAGCGTAGGCTGAAGCAGATATATGTCTGCAACATATATTTATAAAATAAGCCTTCATAATATTTCTTTCAGGGTTTTTTGAGAACACAAAATGAGGTCTGTTTTTAGGTTTGAGAACTTTATAATCCTCTTTCTGTAGTGGCGTCTGGCACATCACAGTATGTTCTGAGTTTGAGTCTGTGCCATTTCATTGGAGGAGAGCTGATGTCTGGGGAAGAAAGTGACTGTTGACTTGATATGCATGTCTGCTACTGTTTCCTGGCAGTGGCTCTCAGTATATTTTGCATCATAGTTTAAAGCTATTTTCAAGTGGCTGTGAAAGGGCTGCTGCGAGGTTTTCTTTATAGCAGTTTCAGCATCCTGTCACTTTGGCTCTGACTCCAACTCAGCTGACTGCACTTGTTAAAAACAAGCCATCCAAACAAACTTTCTCTCATTTTCACATAATGGTGCCAAAAAGCAAAGGGTTGACTGACAGTGTAATCCAAGACTGTACCACAAAGATGTGTTTTATAGAAACAGGAAGGAGCTGGAGTCGGATCTGTGGCTCTTCCACATCTATGACTGGAGCTGATTCTAATTTAGATCCGATTTTTCTTGCATGATTTCAAATGTGATCCGTTTCGATGATTACATTTGTGGGGCTCAATGAGGTGTGACACTCAATGAAGAGATTTGAGGAATAATTTACCAAAAAATGAATCACCCTCATGCCGTTCCAAATCCATATGCTGTTATATTTTCCATAGAACACAAAAGGAGAAAATATGAAAAAATGATAACATGCTCTAAATCCATATATTCACTCTAAAGTGAAAGTTTATACCCGCCTGCACATTCTAGCTCATAAAAATCCCCATTCACACGGATCTGCAAAGACGACTAAAAACACTGTGTTATTCATGCCAGGCCAGTAGTTGGCAATGTCACTTTGTAAAAAAAAAACATTATGCATCTGCACACATACGCATTACTAGACTGAACACGAAATACATATTATAATTTTCACAAATTTGCATCTTTGCAATTTACACAGAGATGATGCTGTAAATGAATGGACAAACCCCCCCATAAATAAGTGTTCAGAGTGCAAGTACAGTGCAAATATCACAGACAATTATGCTTAATCTGTGAAATTGTGATCATGATTAAAATACAATTTATCATCTGAAATATAACCAAATGAACCTGAATCAAACTGAATCTTGCTGGTATGAACTACTGCGTAAAAAAAAGAGCTGCATGAACATTCTTCTAAATATCTTCTTTTGTGTTTTAAAGTACAAACAACAGCATAAGGATTTGCAACGGCATACGGACATGTAAATAATGTTTGTTTTTTTCAGGTGCAGACTGCCAATGCCAGGTAAGAGGGACACTTTTACAGCAACAATTTTTATCTTGAAGATTTTCATTTATTGCATGTTATATAATACAAACAAACTCTTTAGCAATCAATTTAAAAATACAATGTTGCTAATAAGATCCAATCATTCCAAGCAGCAACTACATCAGGCAAAAACGGATCAAATGCGAATGAGATGGATGTGGAAATGACAATATTCAAGCCTCATTGTATGAATCTCATCAATGCTTATGCTTATTTTGAATAGCTAATGCTGGTTACAACACTGGAGTGGCAAACACCAAAATGTGATGCAGTCTGATGAATGTTTTCAAATTCCTCACTGCTGAGACTGAATCCAGAGAGGAGGGAGAATCCCAAACATCTCGGCACATGCTCGGAAATGAGGAGAGGGCCGACTCTTCTCTCACTCTATTAATTTGCATCATTCTGAGAGAGGAACGCTGTTATCATTCCAATTCAAGTAATTAAAACATCAGTCTGCACCACAGATTTCATTTTTTTCCCACTCTGTTCCCCACGCAGGCTTTGGTCTCCAAAGCATCAGCACATAACAAGCCAATTTCCCTACATCAGCTTATATTCACATCTGATTCTGTCGCAGTGCTTTTGGGAGCCGGAACAAGGTCTCAGTACACAGGAATCTAAATAACGTTATGACGCTTGGCGCAAACCTCATTTATAAACCAACGCCTCTGCTGAATTTGATTACTTTTTTCTTTGTTTGTTTGTTTGCTTTGCTTTTTGACTTGGATTTTCCCATTGCAAAAAGAAAATAAGAGAAGCACGTACAGAATAAAAACATATTTGGAAACGCCATTTTGATGTTTAGAGGAACGATTACTGAGATCCAGCTTGTTATCGCGCTAAAGTGCATGGAGTGAAAGCGCATGGATGCATGCAGGTCATTTTGACACACTTAATGATTGTCTTTTAAAGAACTTTTCTAATTAACATGATAAGATGAGTGTGATCTGGTCATGCATTTGAAACCAAAAAGGTTGAATTAGTTTGTTTCACATTACTTTGTCATGACAGGCCAGTCAAAAGCAAAAAAAACATCAGTTTTTTCAGTCATCATGTCAAAAAAAAAACATTTCCTGTCAAACATCAGTGATCATAGGCACCTGCATCATACGTGGAGGAAGTAAAATTGCATGTACCCTCAATACAGTTGCATCATGATTGCACACTATTCTTATAAACTCAACATGAAATCAAGACTGACACTGTTTACTTTCTTAATGCACAATCCTGGCCTTATTCGAAAGACTGTTGACGCTCGGTCCGTAAAGTCAACATGAAATCAAACATTGCTGTGCATTATTTCCCTAAGTGCACTTAATTATACTGAATGTGCACTTATAGTGTATTTCAAAATCCTAAAAGTGAAAAAGAAATCTGTACTTTCAGATAATATAACGAAATAAAAGGCCACTTAAGTGACATAAAGAGAGATACTTTCATGACTGGTTCTTAGCACACTTAAGTACACTTTTAAAAAGTACACTTGTAATATTATCAAATTAAAAGTTTTACTTTAAAGTACATTTTAAATCATATTTTTTTGTTACACTTTAAAGAAGTACACTTATTTTGACGTTGATTAACATGCTAAAGCACAAGTACTTAGGGATGTAACGATTCACTCAACTCACGATTCGATTCACGGTTTTGATTTCACGATTTGATTTTCTCACGATTTTTTTTTTACAAAATGAAATTGAAGACATTATATAGTAAATGACAAGGTGTCCTTTTATAAGGCTATTGCTGCATTGCTTTGTGAAAGTGAAAATTGAAATTTTAAAACAAACCCCTAATCAAAGAAGCAAGTAACACAAATAAAATAAATATCTTAATATAAACAAACTAAGGCTTTGTCTGTGCTCTTTCCATTTAAAATGAGAGGCAACCACTGCATTTTAATCATCATCCAAACAAAGATGCAGCATACATGCAACATGAGCAGTTTTTAATCTAAATTAGACTGTATAATTTCGAAATTTAAAGCAAAAACAGAATGGTTTAGCAGAATGGTCAAAAACAGACTTTAGTTTTGTGAAACTATACTACATAAAACATATCTGAACGAAACAGCAGATGAGCTGAATGAGACGCAGATTCACTCTCTGCCAGCAGGTGGCGCTTATGAACATCAATGGTATAGTGTTTACCACCATAAACAAAGCAGTGCTGCGTTAATGAACACTACTTTAATTTGCATCATTCAGAGGCAAGATGAAAAGAAAATACCACGTAAACTTTTCTAAAGACAGTCAGTTCCCCTCAGACATGCATTCATATAAACTCCTACTCCAATTGTATCACGATTTGTTTAGCATCTCAACCGATTTTAATCGTCACATATTTTAATCAATTTTCAACCGGCGCGCGGTTAAACGTTACATCCCTACAAGTACTTGATTAGAATTTTAACTGTAGCGTGTAATTCAATATTACATTTAAAGTTCTTTTTTTTTTTTAAATGTACTAAACTGCAACTTCATCATTCCAAATGTGTAATTACAAATATATTTAAATACAAGACATACTACTTTCAGAAATGAAATGTCATTAAAGTGTATTTTAGTTTATCATAAATGCTTCTCAGTACATTCATCTGTACATTTTAACCATATTTCAAAGTAATATTAATTATGAAGTTACATATAAAGATGTGTACTTAAGTCCTACTTAAGTGGGTAAAAAAGCACTTTAAAGTTCAGCTAACTGCATTTAATAAAAATGTATACTATATTTCACTTAATTGCAATTAACATGCAGTTACGTGTCCTCATACTTCACGCTTAAATATATTTGGTAACACTTTATTTTAAGGTGTCCTTGTTACACGTTACATGCCCTTACTATTATAATAACAATTAATCATGCATAATTACATGCAAGTAACCCCAATCCTAAACCTAACCATATGGTAAGTACATGTAGTTAATTAATATTACTCAGTACTTAAATGTATAATTACACTGTAACAAGGACACCTTAATATAAAAGTCTGTATATTATTTTAAAACTCTTTTATATTTTTTTTATGTTATTTCTGTACTCTTTTTAAAAGTATGCTTAAGTTTACTTCTTGTTCCACTCACATATATTAGATTACAGAAATAAAATCAATTTTACTTTGATTTTAACCTAAAACGACACAAAAATCAACCACCATATCTCTTCGTGCACAGCTAACTTAAGTAGCCTAGTAAGGTGCCAAGGGCAATCATACACAATGTCATGGCAGCCATTTGTCAGCACAAGACTGCTAGGAGTCGCCAACGGAAACTTGGGAACATCTGGGGATGCCCTTGGTACCGGGTGGCCACCCGGCAGGGAAGACGCCGCGGGTTGTGAGTGACAGATGTATGTGTTTTCGTGGCCAGTCTAAGGGACAGAGCTGAATCATTAATCAGACAGCCTCACCTACATAGACAAATATGGCAGGAGGTGTGGGAAAAAGAGCCCTTCACTGGGGGTTGGCCTTTCATCCTTGACCCTGACAGCCTTCACAGCTTTTTCTCTGCATTTAAACTTCCCCCGCAGTATTTAAGTGTGAAAAATGTAAAGTTCTGGATGTAAAAATACTCCCCTTTCCTAGTTTCATTTGCAAAGAACTGCCTAGTATGTCTAGTTTCCATTTACAATTCATAAATAATCATGAAATAAAATTATTAGTATAGCCTATTTAAAATAGTATAGAACTATGTAAATGCAAATATGTAAGCAATACATTCTAATAGTGTAAAAAAAAAAATTTCATAGTTTTATATAAAAGGATTCCTGAAGTATGTTTTACAAGAAAATACTTTTTATTTAATACTATGTCTTTCTGCTTAAAAATTTCACATTGAATTCAATGTGTTACTAATTTATTGTATTTTATTGTGAAATGTACTACCATTTTCTGAGTGAAACTGATTTCACTAAATCCTACACCATTTTTTCAGCGTAAAATAAGGTAGTGAAAACATAAAAATGGACATTATTTTATTTGTAATTTTAATTTATATTTTGAAACTTGACACTTAACTTACAGGCGCATTGCTCAAATATTTAATATTGCATAAATTGTAACCTAGTGCCCATCAGGGTTATTATTAGGGATGCACCGATACCACTTTTTCCAGTACTCGCCCGATACCGATACTTTTATTTTTGCTACTTGCCGATACCGAGTACCGATACCAATATTTTTATTGCATTTGTACATTTTTTAAATATTGGGTACAGAAACCAAAACAGTGTGTATAATGTTAGTTGGTTAACTTCATTTATCAAATAGATTCAGTCAAACCTAAATTTATTCAGACACCTTCAACATTACTCACATTATCACAGTTTATTTGCTATAGTATAGAAAATGGTAATAAAATATAACAAGAACTCAGAGTTAAACTGTGTCAGAACAAAATCAGCTTGATAATGTTAAATAACTTTGATAGAAAGGTATGTTATGGATTACAATCAACCAAAAATTATTCAGACAGCTGTGTGATATGAAATATGACAGTATTTACACAACTATCAATACTTAGTCGGGCAACCTTTAGCTGTAATGACAGCCTGTAGTATCCTGGGCATTCTGTCATCCAGCTTCATGAAAACCTGAACTTCAATTTTTTTCTGGTCCCAAATTTGTATCAGTTTTACTGGTAGTCCACTGCATGAAGAATTGTTGGGTATAATTTGTCACAGTTTACTTTATTTTGCTATCCTCAGTGGTGGAAAGAGTACTGAAAAAATATACTCAAGTAAAAGTACCATTACCTTCCAAAAAAAAAGTACTCATGAGTATTGAGTAGTGAGTACTGAGCTGTGGATTCTACCACCTCATAATAAACGCTGTACACCACAATTGATACATTTCAAAAACGTTGTACACTAGTACATTCTGTAATTCACATTATCTTGTTTGTCATAAAGAATGAAGAATATCAAAGAAACAAAGAAAAAATGAATATCTATCATCCATTAGTTTTGACTGCCAACTCTTTAAAATACATCAAAACAGCACGGAAACAGTATTCAGTTGAAGAAAAGATGAAAGTTAT
>NW_015542358.1:1059967-1062950 GCF_001515605.1 Sinocyclocheilus anshuiensis | reverse complement strand
GCGCCGCCGCGCGCTCAATCCACTCAGCGTGCTTTGTTTATCAGCTCGCGCACATCAGCTATACAGGCGTTAATACTGAATGTTTAACGTTATATTCATTGCATACATATACTTCGTAGTAGACATCCTTAACTCCATTCTGCTGTCTGTTGTTCTGTTGTGGGTGTTTCTTTGTCTGAATATGGCGCTTATCACATGCTGTTTGGTATCGGCGTTTGGTATCGGGGCATTTTAACGAGTACGAGTACAAGTACAGGAGCTCAGTATCGGGCCCAAAACCGATACCAGTATCGGTATCGGTGCATCCCTAGTTATTATAATTAACTAAAACCATAAAAACATTTTGCATTAATTTAAAAAAATAAACATTAACTAATATGAAAAAAAAAAAAAATGAAACTTATTTTATTTCAGGAAGTTGCCAAGGCATTTAGTTTAACTAAGTATTAAAATAACCTAAATTAAAAAATTTTAAACTTAATAAAATTTATAGACAATAAAAGAAAAAGTAATAAAAATTAAAAATATATATATTTATATATTAAATACATATTATTAATTAAAAAACAAATATTAATACAAAATAATAATTATTAAATAAATTTCAAAAATTATAAAAAAAAAAAAAAAAACTTTCAAGAAATAAAAATGAGAACAATTCTGTAGTATATTGATGATGCTAAAATAACAAAAGTGGCCATTTATACCACAACTAGCCTAAAAAAAACTTAGGGACACAGCATTTAAGGTCTAAAAACAATTAAATACAATGGCACACATCTACAGAGTCCTGCACTGGCCAAGCAACTTCCATTGAGATGAATGAGAATGCTAATGAATAGCTTTCTCCCAGTATTACAAACCTTGGACAGAACAATGGCAGACGCTGTAAGAAAAGAAAAAGATGCGGAAACTGGGACAAATATTTAGTATGGGTTTCCAAAGACAGACAGAGAACAACTGAAAAAAAAAAAAGATTTTCTAATTCAATTTGGTCTCGCTCTCGCTAGTGCTGCAGAAATTACACACTTCACCTTTAAGTTTAAAAAAGCCTCAACTAGAAGAACAAATCTTCACTACTTTTGGGCAACATTTTGGAAGGCATTTTGTTATGTAACGCTAGCATTTCCGAACATCTATAAATTATGTATATCAGCTGAACCAAAGAGAAACTTGAGCCATTCAAACGCTATAACTTGAGTTGTCATCTTTTAATGTCATGTGCTGTCGGAGGCTGTTGGTGGTGATGTCTTTGAACAACAGTGACTATAAGTGCTGACAAAAACAATTCTGTCCTTTCCCTGTGGACTGCAGACAGGCTGAATATGACAAGAGCGGCCATAGAAACCAACAGCAGGTAGAAAACGTCCATTACCCTTTAGGACTCTACGTGTTAAAGATAAATGAAAGCGCTACCTGTCACCTTTTCCTGGGTAAAGGGGGGTTTAATTACTTATCAAGAGGCCCTCAAATGTCAACAGACTAAATCTTTTTCATAAATGTGCAAGTATTTGACTTTTCACTTCCCAGGGGGTGGAAAATCAATTTTAATCAAAATTCCCCAATCCCCCTTTCCATATGTATATTCCGGCATAATGCACCGTACATCATCAAAGGTAATAAATATTGCTGTCGGCCTGAGAAATGAAAAATACTTGAAGTTGCTTAGTGAGGCAGTTTTAAGTGGAGGGGTTGGGTTCACACTATATAGGGTTGTCAATAGCACTAATGAGTTTGTCTTATAATTGAGAAGTGTGCGCATGTGCATGTTCACTTTATTAATGATATTGATCTGCATTGCATTCCCGCCTGACGAATAAACACAACTTCAGTCGTTGTTTTCAAACCCAACTCTATTCCATCCCTGCCGAGACCGTTAAATGCATATGCAGAGACTTTATGGCAATGTTCAATGCTAATACTCTGGCATTTTATTCCTCCTAAGGGTTGTTTCTTTGTGTACGTCTTGCTTAATAATCTGGTGAAAGGCTAAGAGGTATGGTTTCCAAGCAAATTAAAGAGAAAGTTCAGACAAAATTAAAAATATGCTGCTAATTTACTCATCCTCAGGTCATCTGAGATGTAGGTGAATTGTTTTCTTGAGTAGAACAGTAAAGACGTTTTTTTGCTGAAACTGTGGTCCTTGGTGATTCAGAAAACGCAAGTCAGCGGCTGTCCATTTTTGAGAATTAAAAAAGCATACCGTATAAAGGAACACAACATTAAAGGGATAGTTCACCCAAAAATGAAAATTAGCCCATTATTTACTCACCCTCAAGCCATCCTAGGCGTATATGACTTTCTTCTTTCAAATTGTCTTTGATCTTCCAAGCTGTTTAATGGCAGTCAGCGGGTGTTGCATGCATCAGTCCAAAAGAAGTGAAATAAAGTGCATCCATCCATAATAAAAAGTGCCTCACACTGCTCCGGGGTGTGAACAAAGGCGTCCTGTAGCGAACCGATGCGTTTTTGTAAGAAAAATATCCATATTCAAAATGTAATAATCACTTTAATCTAGCTTGCGCCAACAGTTGTACACGGAAGCAGCTCTGGGAAGACGATGTAAGATGTCGGCGTTGCACGCCAACCATTTTTTCCATCGTTAAACTAGCAAAAGTGGATTCGGACATGCCCTAAGTGCACCTGCGCCTAGCGCTTCAGACCATGTGCTTAGATTGTTAAAATAGGGCCCCTTCTCTTAAAAAACTAGTTTGACCAGCTACCAGTTAGCCAAGGGGTCTTACTTTTCAATTCAAATCGGAGCAGTCTACCTTTTTGTAACTGATTTAAAAAGTTATGACCAGTCTAGAAGAAGAAAAAATTACACAACTAACTTTTTAAGACTAGTCTAAGCAGTTTATGCGACTGGTTCTACTCAAGAAAAAAGTCAACTACATTTTGGTTGGCCTGAGGGTGAGTAAATTAACAACAAATGTTCCTTTTTGCGTGAACTATCCCTGTACTGATATTGATCTGCATTGCA
>NW_015542358.1:1046795-1059957 GCF_001515605.1 Sinocyclocheilus anshuiensis | reverse complement strand
TTCCTGCCCGACGAACAAACACAACTTCAGTCGTTGTTTTCAAACCCAACCCCATTCCAACCCCTGCCGAGACTGTTAAATGCATATTCAGAGAAGTTATGGCAAATTTCAATGCTAATACCCTGGCATTTTATTCCTCCTAAGGGTTTTTTCTTTGTGTACGTCTCGCTTAATTCAAGCGCTACTGCATTCGCAACCCCCTAATCTGGTGGAAGGCTAAGAGGGTTGGTTTCCAAGCAAGTTAAGGGATGTATATATTAATAGAGCGTAGAAATTTGTTTATTTCAGTCTAAACGCTAAAGGGGCCGCTATCCTTTCAACTGCCATTACCGCGCCTGGCACCGAAATGCCGACATATTAGCGAGAGTGACGGCTCCCCATGCAATATGAGCAGAAACTCATTTGCTCCCTACATTTGAAGACTAATTTATTTATCACACTTGGGGCATGCGATGCTAACTTGACCAAACCGCTCAATTCGAGGTGGACGTTATTCGCTGGGAAAGCTCTGTGGGGTTTTTTTCTCCGTTTCCCCTCCTTCTTCTTCTCATGATGGAAAGTCAAGCATGTTTATACATGAAATGTCCTGAGAATATTTGCTCTGAAGGGTTCCGTCCATGAATCACAATAGCCTTCTTAAAGAGGACGAAAAAGAGCAGGGAGAGAGAGCGAGCGAGAGAGGGGATGGACAAATCTGCTTACTTTGGAGCTTATTGAGCAGAATGAATCATGCACAGAGATGAAACGTGACTGCAAAGCAAAAGGTACCGACGACTCTGTGAGAGACAGAGAAAGAGAGAGACGGCAGGACTAAAAGGCCAGATGAAATTAGTTCCATCAGGCCTTTCTGATTGGTCTTTTTATAGGGTGGCCACCACCGGGGAACCGCTGCCTTGGGGGAGTGTCAACAGCGAGGTTGCTGACATCGAGAGCTCTCAATATCACCGACAGAATTGTTCAAGGTGTCGCTATTGATAGTGACACGGCTTCTTGGAAAAAAAGGGAAAGAGGACTGAGTTTTCACCATTGCGCAACCCTTTTCGAAGTACCTCTATTGTAATTGTTTTCTTTTTCAGTGCAAAAAGGTGAGGCTTTGTGAGCAAGCGTGTGATCGGTGAGCTTGAAATAAAACGTCTATTCGGATCTTATTGCAGTGTCTGTAATAATAAAGACTCTGGGTAGACTGCTAGCCCTGGGTCAATGCATGCAACAATGCAAAAACACCAAGGACAAGTGAAAATGTTGGCATTATGTTTACATGTTTACATGCAACTCCACACGCACAGTAAACTACACAGCAGCAAACAGCATTTTAGGCTTTATGCATTACCATCCAAAACACTGGATATCTATGGGTGAGCACATTTCAAATGCCAGTGTGTATAGCCAATCTTGTACAGCAGGATGTCTGTTCATTGTGAGTAGACAGACACAAACACTTTTTTTATTGCTGTTCTACTGCCGCAATTACTGTATGTATATAAAGAGTGGAAGTGAATAATGATAGGAAAACAGGTTTGCTTTAATACTGTAATTCATGAACATTCATGTACTAATATTACACAAAAATACTAAGCAGCTCAACTGTTTCCAACACTGATAATAATCAGAAATGTTTCTTGAGCAGCAAATCAGCTTATTAGAATCATATCTGAAGGATCATGTGATCAGTGTTAGTGGTAACGCATTGCATGTAATGCGAGTTACGTAATCAGATACCTTTTTTATAGTAACTAGTAAAGTAACACATTACTTTTTAATTTACAAGAAAATATCTGATTTACTTTTACAAATAATGCCAAAGTAACACCAGTTACTTTGTTTTCCCATGTACTGACTGACAGTTCTCCTGTCTGCATGTTGCAGAGGCGTTGTGTTCTCTGTGTGAACATAATGTTACTATAGTTTTAGAATAAATGTGAACACGCATTTACTCATCTCACTTGCACAAAAACAGATTCAGTATTCCTCAAAATGAATAAAAACTGTGGAATGCAAACGCACAATATGGGATAATAACGGCTAGGAATTGAACTTCTCATTGTCATCATTTCAATCTACAACTAAGCTTCTTGATAATAATCCACATGCTATTTGTTCATACAACAGTGACATCAGTTCTGATTCTGTAATCTGATTGGTTCCAAAAGTGCTGATATACAGTGCACTGTTTCTATCGCTGCAGTCGTCTTCATTTGCCACCTTACAGAACACAGTTCAATTAAATGCTAACAGACACTGAAAGCTATGTGCTAAAGCAAACAGAATCATGATTTACATAGCAATAGATCTGCATGTCATGCCATTTCATCTAAAAATACTAGTGCTGCTCCTCGAACTGTGGTTCAGGCTGAAGCACTAGGACTGAAAAACAGCTTAAACACAGATGGTCAAGGCCTTTTACAGAACATGAATGCTGTTTGCATTCAGATGCACATGCTAACCAGCATTAGGCCAGCCAGGCATGGGTCCATCAGAATTCAACACAAGGCTCCACTGAAGCCTCTATCTTCAACAATGCACCTGTGAGAGCGGCAAACGTGGCCTCGTTACCTGCTCCGGGGAGTTCGGGACCCTTGTGTGCTTCTGTGAAACCTGCTGACATGAGACACACTTATTACAGCTTCATTTGATAAGATGTCCGAGGAAACCGCATACATTGCCTTAATGTTTTGATATATGCGCAATCAGTGAGCTACAGTATTTCATGCTATTTTTGGTTCTCTCTCGCTTTGTTTGGTTTTTGTTACTTGGCAAGGCAGCAAAAATGCCATCCAACTGAGAACATTTGAAAAAGATGTAACTTTAAATGTACAGAGGAAAATGGTCCAGTGTGGTATTCACTGTGTATTATTAAAGCTGTAAGCCAACAGAGATTCACGTTGTGCACCATTTAACCCTTTAACCACGGTAAAACCACTGTAGTGCACTTGCATAGTCCAACTTCTTCTTCTTCTTGGTAATAGTTGTATTATTAAATTAAACAAGTACATAAATAATATTATCAATAAAAAGAAATAAATAATAGCAACAATAACATTTGCTGTTGTTATTATAATGATTATTGTTGTTGTTACTGTTGTTGTTGTTAATATTGCTACTACTACGACTACAACAAAAATAACAATTATTATTATTATTATTATTATTATTACAAATAAAACAAATAAATAAATAAATATATCAATAACGTATGTATTAATAAAACAATAATAATAGTAATAATATATATATATATATATATATTAATCCTATTATTTATTTACTTTTATTGGTAATAATAATTATTATTATTAGTAGTAGTAGTAGCAGTAGTAGTAGCTTAAAAATATTTATTACAATTAATTAATAATGACAACAATATCAATAATATATTATACATAAATAATATTAATACAACAATAAGTAAATAACTAAATAACAATAATAACAATACCATTGTTAATATTACTAATGCTGCTGCTGCTATTATTATTATTATTATTATTATTAGCTTGTTATTATTAAAATACATAAAATAATATTAATACAACTAAATAAATAATAGCAACAACAACAACATTATATATATATATATATATATAATAATATATTCTTACTAAATGCATATATTCAAATATATATTCATATATTATAAAATAAATAATAATAATTATTATTATTAGTAGTAGTAGTAGCAGTAGTAGTAGCTTAAAAATATTTATTACAATTAATTAATAATGACAACAATATCAATAATATATTATACATAAATAATATTAATACAACAATAAGTAAATAACTAAATAACAATAATAACAATACCATTGTTAATATTACTAATGCTGCTGCTGCTATTATTATTATTATTATTATTATTAGCTTGTTATTATTAAAATACATAAAATAATATTAATACAACTAAATAAATAATAGCAACAACAACAACATTATATATTATATAATATATATAATAATATATTCTTACTACTAATAATAATAATAATAATTATTATTATTATTATTATTGTTGTTGTTGTTGTTGACCCTGGATCCATCTTGAAGTAATTCTGGGGTGTCCACCTGCTCCTCATGTTTTAATAATTGTAATGACTAATATAGCAAAGACAGACAGAAAATGAGGAAGGAAAATGTTAGAGTGAAGAAAGAGAAACAGAGAGAGACAGAAGCACGGGTTCAAAGTATGGAGGTCTGTAGAGCATACAGCACTTGAAGTAATACATCAACTAAATAAAAGCTGAAATGAAATGTTTTGAGTTGAAGTCGGAGGTGGAATGAATAATGCAGAGGCTTTTTAGGTTGAGTGAACAACTATGAGCAGAGAGCGTGTTGTTCAAACGTCTACCCCAACAACAACAACAAATAAATAAATACAGGAAAAGTTCACCAAGGCTGTAAGGGAGCACAGGTCAACAGGAACGCCAGCAAGAAGCTGTCAACCCCAAAAATGCCAAACAATGGTTTGCTGAAAGTAAATGTTAGCAGCTCTGTTCAAAACCGTCTGTATGAAATACGAAATGCTTCTCTATCTTTGTACTAGTAAATAGTTTGTAAAATACTAGTGCTGTCAATGCTGTACTAGTAATTAATCAGACATTTTTCTGAAATTAATCACGATTAATCATTTTTAAATATAGTTTTATATTACAATAATTTCACATTGAATCTTCAAATTAATGTAGAAACAACATAAAGACAGTTTATTTTTAATATTTGTTTAATGGCATCTTTTTTATGACTGAGTATCACTAGGCGAGTATCACTGATACTCCTAATACTACTTATGTCTCTAGGAAATTGTTCTTTTTTTCCTAATATTTAACCATTTATTATAGCCATTCAACATTACAGTATAATTGACAGCTATCAATTTGAACATTTATTAGACTTTAAAAAATAACTTCTAATTTAAGTGAACTTAAAACAATCTTCACATAAACCCATTATAATACATGTCATATTTACCTGTGCCCTCAGCAAGTAGGAAATAAACAGAAATTAAATAAAGTTATCAAACACTAAATTCTAAATTAAATATTGATGAATCCTTAAAGCTACAAAATTGATTGATTTCCATGTTTTTGTCTTTCTTTCTTTTGTTCTTTTATGAACAGACATCACAGCAGCTGGGTTGTAATTTTTGGCTGCTATTACTTTAAGAGCTGCTGCTGCTGAACGTGACGCAGGTCTGACACACATGCTCGTAGTTTCATTCATGCTTTAATATGAAATTATACAGGCTACAGCGCGTGCTGCCGTATTTGTGCGTGCAATTGAAGAGAACGCGTTATAATGGCTGACAGGACAGGAAAATTCGTTTTTACTGGCATATGGCCTGACAACATCTCATCTGACCACAATTCACTGATGTTCTACTGAAGCTCCCTCATCACCTCTTTTTTTTTTTTGTCTTGTGCCTGCTGCTGAGGCAAAGCTGGAGCGCACGTCTAAAAAGTATCCCGTTTGATGTGGTCGTAAAGACGTTCTGCGTCTAAATAAATGCAAGAAAAAATGAGACGGTAGCAGCAGTTGTGAGTGGGTTAGCTCCGCCCCTGCATTAACTGCGTTAAATAT
Organism: Sinocyclocheilus anshuiensis; assembly: GCF_001515605.1. Classification (NCBI taxonomy): domain Eukaryota; kingdom Metazoa; phylum Chordata; class Actinopteri; order Cypriniformes; family Cyprinidae; genus Sinocyclocheilus; species Sinocyclocheilus anshuiensis. Next base: position 1,054,383 of record NW_015542358.1, on the reverse strand, counting down.
TTTTTATTGCTCTCGGTGGGTTCATGAGCGCTGAACAGCCGCTGACATCCTGGAGCTCACATCTCCGAAAATGTCGAAGCAAATTTTCAAATAGACATTATCTTTATCAACAAACTGCATATTTGAAGTCTAAACAAGTCAATTCTCGCCAAAAATCTTCCATGACACAACAACAGTAGTAATTCTAAAATTATAGTGGATTTGGTCACAGTCGCAGTGAGAAATTCTGAAACAGTTCAGAATTAGATTTGAGGACCAGAACAAACTGTTGTTTATATATATACATTTTTTTAATTCAAATTAACATCAAAAATATCTTCCTTTGGGTCCCACAGAGAAAAAAAAGTGATAAAGGTGTTAAACAACCTGTGGATGAGTAAATTTAACTTTTAATTTTGGGCTGAACTATCACTATCAAGTGTTTTATCTTTTTCAGTTGTTTCCTGTTGACACTACGTCAGATGAATACCTAGATACATTCATTTTGCATTTGCTTCTGATGTTTTGGATTCATCTTTGTCCAATATAATATTCAGCACTGGATCGGCACTTGCTGTATTGTTAACAAAATGGCATTTGCTGGAAAATCAACTCAAGGGCCCTTGAGCACAGTGTCCCCTCTCGCTCTTGCTCAGCATCCGACTCTGGCAGACAGTGAAGGGCAGAGCGAGCCAAAATTAAATGCATAGTCGCTCATCTTTAATTTAAGCTGCAAATTGTAAGAAAGTGCTGAGAAAAAACAGCTCCCAATTACTCCGGCTGATAGAGATACATCATCATTACGCCATTCCAAAAATCATAAGGTCGAACATCACACCATGATGAACAGCAGCTGGTGGCAGAAGCGAGAAGCAATCATATAAGAGAGCGCAGGCGCACAAAGTGGTTCACTTCTCGACTAAAGCCTCTTCTCAAGGTTTTTCGCTTCTTTTCAGCAGCCTTCTCCAACAATCAAACACATATTTCAAATTGAACTGTCACACAGAGGCTTATGCGTTGCTCCTCTCTGAACTGCATGAGTAATACATAAACATTCCCGTGGGTGGAGGAGCGATAAGCCATAGGCGTGCAAGGGGAGTGATAGTAGGGGTCATTTCTTCCTCCATTCATCCTCTTCTCCTCTCTACACTGGCCTTTCATGCTAATTACAAGCTTTGACTTTAATCCCAGGAGAAGCCACGGATGCCGGTGCAGGGAGACTGACGGACAGAGCGCTACCTCATACATACATTGGCCATGCATGCCTTATGACCGAGGCTCTCTTTAACCCCTGCTGTGCTACGGGTCAGTGCCCAATACGGTTGAGGTGGGCCTTACATGCGCCGGCAATGCTTTGTGTTGTTCTGAGTGGTTTAACTCCTGCCGTTCAGGGAAAGGTAAGTCAGTGGTACGGTATGTTGCTGCCAGTGTTGGGGAAACTTACTTTTAAAAATAATGCATATCTCCATAAAAAGTAACTAATTGCGTTACTTGGTCACTTTTTATGGAAAGTAATGCATTATGTTACTTTTACGGTCATTTTTGCCACCCGAGCTGGGCTTGCTTATTTATTTTTAATGACAAAAACAAAAAAAAAATTATATTCTTGGTAACTGTAAAGGCCCAAAAATGAAATTAATAAGCCTCAGACTGAAGGAAGTGCCTCCCTCTTGATCTGGCATGGAGCTTAACTCTGCAAGACAATTGCTCTCCAGGACCGCCCATCTCTACCCCATAGTGTTTGGAAATGAGTGAACTATCACCCAAAATAAAGAACATTTTGAAAATCAACATTAAATAGTTACATTATTTTTTTTTTAGATGTCAGCTTTATATTAACAGACACTCTCAGTATATAACACTGTTTATGTTACAAGCAAATATCAACATTACAATTATTAACAATGGCAACAACAAAATATTGAGACATTTCTCAAAATATATTCTTTTATGTTCCACAGAATAAAGAAAATCATACAGGTTTGAAACGGCATGTGGGTGAGTAAATGATGACGGAATTTCCATTTTTGTGTAAACCTTCCTTTTAATACCCATTTAAAACCCATTTATTCCATCGCATTATTGATGGTATGTAATTGCAGTGTAAATGCATTCATGCCACCTCTAATCAATCTGAAAAGCAGCTTCTGACAAAAACAAAAAACAAAAAAACATGGCCACTGTAGCCTAAAAGTTTATGTGTAATAAATTGTATGTCCAATCAAATAATACATTTCTTTCTAACGCAACTTTTTTGTAATGCCTGTTTGATGCTTTTCTCATTTAACACTATAATGAGATTAGATTAATTACACTAAAAAAAATTAATTGCTTGACAGCCCTAATTTAAAAATAACTGTATATTATATGAATGAAGTTGCCATTTAATACATATATAAAAAAAAACATTAAAAGTATTTCCAAATAACTCAATACATTTAGAATGATTAAACATCAGAATAATCAAGTACTTTACATGTGCTTGTATGTTAGCCAACACATCAAAATAAGTGTATTTCTTTAAAGCACGACTAAAGATCATTAAAACATAATGACGTAAAATGTATAACATTTAATTTGATACTGTAAAGTGCACTTTTTAAAAGTGTATTTAAGTGTGTTAAGAATCACAGAAAGTGATGAAAGTGAACACTCTTCACACTTAAGTGGCCTTTTATTATAGTATCTGCAACAAGTTTTGTTTTTTAAGTGTACTTACAGTAAGTGCACAATACAATTCAATACAATTAAGTGCACTTCTTTTTCACAAGGGAAGGAACAGTATAAGAACGAATAATATATTGTTCCAATACATTGAAAAAACAAGAAAGAAAGAAACAGTGGGAAAGGAAAATTAACAAATACAAAAAAAAAAAAAAAACTGACTGAATGGGAAGACCAAAAATAAACAAAACAGAACAGTTTACTGTCTTGATGAATACCTAATCACGCATATCGTTAAAATTGCAGCAACAGAGAAAATCATAATTAGTTTGGTACCCTGAGGGAAGCTTCTTTTGCCTGTGAAGCGGTGATGCTTGGTCTCAAACCATAAAATTACCCCCCCCAAAAAAAAAAGTTTTTAACTTTTTTAAAGGATACCGCGTTACTTGCTTTGCCATTTCTCTCCAGACAAAATGAGCCAATTTTCAAAAATAGGACTAAAAAATCACTTTTTAACTTTTCAAAAGGGAACCGCTTTACTTGCTTAGACAAAATGAGCCAATTTTCAAAAATATAACATAATTAACATTTATATATTTTGCCACACATCTAGGTATCTCCACTGCTTGTTTCTGAACGCTTATGATCCGACGACGCATTAATGCCAAGGCACAGTTTCGGCTGCGGCTCTATTTTGTTTTGATTAGAGGTTTGTATGTACCCAATGACACCCTGTCTGCTTCTCTGCCATTATTGAGACATAAAAAAAGATGAAGTTGGTTCATCTGCGACTTTAACTCTTCGATAGGGTCCTTTGGCTCTCACCTCACATTCTCCCAAAGCCCAGTTCCATACATCATCAGCAGGCCCAGCAGGCGGCACAGTAATAACTCTGCAATCTCTAGAGCAAACAAGCAGTCGCAGTGCATGAAGAGGTCTCTTTTTTTAATCAGTCCGGTGCGTCAAACAATGCACACAGAGCTGGAGAAAAAGAAGCGGTGGCCAGATACTTCTGCCGAATGAAGAGTGATGCATGCAGGACAAGAATGAATCATACTAAATCACCACGACTATAGAAATAAAGATGAAGAGAGCAGCGAGTCCAGCAGGTGCTCGGGCTGAGCAAACTCTGCCTATTCCAATTCACTTCCCTTCCATCATTTTCAATTATCAAACACTCCCCTTTCAAAATGACTTATTTTATCGCTACAGAAGGGCCAATTGTCCTCAGAGCTGCATTTTACATTAGCCAAAGGGCTTCGGTGAGCAAATGACTTTCATTAAGCTCTACAGCCGAATGGCCTCTTCAGAAAATCATAAGAATAGTCGGAGTGCATGATTGGGTCACGTGACGGGGCGCGGGGACGGGCGGCGAAGATGGATGCGCGAGCCGGATATCGGTTCGTGTGCACAATGGACACAATTAATCTCTGCTGCCGTTATTGCTTATCGGAGATTATTTGAGGAGCGTGACTCCAATGTAGGAAAATCCAGAGGGAGCAAAACAAAACGTAGGCCTCTGATAGCTGCGGTGACTCATTCTGTCAGTGCTGTGAAGATCTGAGGTTGTGAAATGTGCGGTGCGCCCCCTATGGGAGAGGTGGAGACGCTTGTGCGCACTTGCTTCCTCTGCTCATTGTGCTGCGCTTGTGCAAATCAGTGCTGTTATTGTGAACTAAAAACATTTTTTTTTAATCAGTAACTGATTTTCGGTAACTGAAATAAAGCTGAAATAAAATATCAATATTACATTAAAAATTAAATAGATTAAAAAAATTAAAACAGATTATTAGAAAAAAAATTTCAAAATAAATTAAAATATCGTTCTCATTTATAATTTTTAATAATTTAATAATTTCAGCTTTTTTTCAGTTACCCAAAATTACTAACTGAAATAAATAAAAATTAGTTGAAGTACTAAAATGACTAAATGCCCTAAAATGACTAAAACTAAAACTGAAATAAAAAGTAAAGCAAAAGTAAAGTAGAAATATTTTTGTGACAAATAAAAGTGACAAAATATTTAATATATTTAATATTTAAATAAAATACTTAATATTTAAATCAAAATAAAAATGACAAAAGCATATAACTAAACATTACTAAAACAATCAAATGAAATCTGAAAATATACAAATAAAAAAACATAAAAAAATAATGATAAATACTACAATTGTATATAAATAATGCTAAAATAAGACTCATGTAAATTAAGATATATTTTCAGATAATTCAGTATCATATGAGATTTGAATGTTGGAGGGGAACATATTATAATGTAATATAGTATTACATATTATGTTATATTATATTATATTATATTATATTATATTATATTATATTATATTATAGCGAGATAGAAAATATCAGCACAATTTGATTTTCACTCTATTTTGTGAATCAAAATATGTTATAAACGCATTGAGCATTCAGTTTTTTTAATTCCAAAGGTGGAAAAAAACTAGAACCACTGGTAAAGATAAAAACAGAAGAACAGCAGGATATTTCCTGAAAATATTTCCTGAGATGTTGTGGTTGATGACGTTGCGGCTGAGTGTCCATCGACAGCAGCAGGTCAATATTTCAGCTGCCAACAAATGGAGGTGGAGGGGAAAGATGCATGTTGACAGGGGAACTAATAGGCCTTTCTTGTCTTATTTCACCTGCTCTATGTTCTCAGGTTGTGCAGAAAGGCTTGAGAGCTTGTTCCTGCAGCAAGCATACAATAACCGCCTTCCCTTAAGAGTTTGAGCCTATTGACACAGGCCAAATAACTACAGCCAAGCCCTTGTGCAATATAGTCTTATAAAGCCATATGATAGCTTTGTGTGATGAACAGAATACACTTATATTTATCTAAAAATTAAATATCCATTATATGGTGGATAGAGAAAAATAATATGGACATGAAACAACTGAAGAAATATTGACAGAATTTTTATTGTTGGCTGAATTAAGCCTTAAAAACATAATGCCTGCTATTACCGGTATCTATTTTAATTCATTTGTTATTGTATGTTAGGGATACAGGATATATATATATAAAAGAAATTAGACTCATTTTTATTTGGGCAAAATTAGAAAAAATATTAGTATTTACACTAGTGCTGTCAAACGATTAATCGTGATTAATCGCATCCTTGTAAATATTTTCTAAATATATGCTGTATGTGTGTGTCTTTATATATACATAATAAATATACACAGTACACAAACATATATTATGTAAACAAAAATTTTTATTTTGGAATGCGATTAATCACGATTAATCGTTTGACAGCACTAATATACACTAAAAAAAAGTTAGTAATAATTACGATTTGTAATGTTTTTGAAAGAAGTCTCTTCTGCTCACCAAGGCTGCATTTATTTGATACAGTAAAGAGAGTAATATTGTGAAATATTATTACTATTTAAAATAACCTTTTTCTATGTGAATATATTGTGAAATGTAATTGTTTTCTTGTGATCAAAGCTACATTTTCAGCATCATTACTCCAGTCTTCAGTGTCACATAATCGTTCAGAAATCATTCAAATATGCTGATTTGCTGCTTTAAATTGTAATAATATTTCACAATATTACTTGTTTTTACTGTATTTTTGATAAGCATAAGACCAGTCTATCTTGACCAATAGTGTACATAAAATCCTCTTTCTACATCAGCCTTGTAATTTCACTTCCATTTAACCCAACATATGAAGACAGCCTGACCACTTTGAATCATTCACACATTAATGCCAATTAAGTCATTTTGCACAAAAAGGACAACTCATGATCAGCTTGGGCTCATTGCCTGAGTCGCTCCACCACAAATGTCTGTATGGCGTCATGTAGAGTTAATCTCTGGCCTACAAATCAACTCCTGCTCAAGCCCGGCTTATAGCAGATCCTCCCGATCCCCTCTTCTGAACATCCCAGAGATCGGAGAACATCCCAGAGCTCATGAGATCTAGAAGCCCCTCTAATGATGCAAGCGCACTAATGTGGATGCCGCTGAAATGTCAACAGTGGTATTTTCTCTGCTTACTGCCTTACGGCTGCAGTGAGCTGTCAAAGCTTTCACCACGGCGCCTCGGAGCTCCGATGCTAATGCGGGCATTCAGGTCCGCTTTGTTTCTGCCCCGCTCGGCTAGATTAGCGTTAGAGTGTCGCAGACGTGGGCCGACGTGACTCAACCAAAACAGACTGGTGTGGAGCTGGAAATTAAGAAATAGCTACGAGGTGGATGATCAGACAAGATCACTTTCACCTTCTTAACTTTTCCTCTACATTACATTTAGTCTGTAAACTCACTGTAATATGAGTCTATTGAAGACCATAGATGGAGAAAAGGGCTTCAAAAACGGCACTGCTATATATGAATTACACATTCAGGCTGAATAATATTTGCAGTGGTTTTGTATGATTGTTGGGGAAACGCATTGATTGAGGAAATGAGGTCATTAGGCACAATCGAGTGATCACAAGAACTGCAGGAGAAGAACTTGAAAGCTGGAGTAACTAAAAGCCATTATTCATCATTTAACAGGCACTTTCATATTCAGAACAATAAAAATAAAATAAAACTCCAACTTAGGTGTGAAAACATGTACTGAAAATAAATCCTTAATGAATTCAAAAGGTAAAATACAAGGTAAAATAATAATAATAATAATAATAATAATAATAATTTATGATGTATTGCATATGCAATCCATTTGTTTTTTTAATAATTACAGAAATAATACTTAATCCGACAACTTCTTTCTCCACATTTGTGTTGTATATTTGTTTTTGTGTTTTTGTTTAGTCTCATTGCGATCCATTACAATTTGTGTTTTTTTTTTGTTTTTTTGTATGTTTGTTAATATTTTAGTAAGTTTAAGTTATTCAAGTTCAAGTAGTTTTAGTAATTTTGCAGTTTTTTTTTTAAATGTGTTAATGTTTTCTTCATCTTTTAATG
>NW_015542358.1:1044364-1045308 GCF_001515605.1 Sinocyclocheilus anshuiensis | reverse complement strand
ATCTTTTATTGTTTTTTATATATATATATATATATATATATATATATATATATAGTACAAGAAATTCAAATAAGTGTTCAATTTCATATAACTTTAAAAAAAAGTTTAAATTGCTCAACCTATTTTGATGAGTACTGTAAAAACATAAGTCACCATGACTTACTGATCATATTTTTTTAGTGACACACACACACACAGGTATTCCTATCATTATGGGGACATTCCATAGGTGTAATGGTTTTTATAGTGTACAAACTGCATTTTCTATCCCCTTACCCTAAACCTACCCCTCACACAAAACTTTCTGCATTTTTAGATTTTTAAAACACTTAATTTTGTATCATTTATAATCTTGTTTCCTCATGGGGACCTAAAAGATGTCCCCACAAGGTCAAAATTGACTGGTATTACTAGCTACATCCTTGTGTATATATCCTCCTTCATAACGTAGTGAATACCAGCACACACACACACACACACACACACACTTTGACCCAATTTACCTACATAATATGTATTTACTTATTTTTTTATTAAAGGGGTCATATGATGTTGCTAAAAAAGAACATTATTTTGTGTATTTAGTGTAATGAAATGTGTTTATGCGGTTTAAGGTTCAAAAAACATTATTACAAAAATTATTTTCCACATAATGTACATTGTTGTTTCTCCTCTATGCCCCGCCTTTCTGAAACGAGTCGATTTTTACAAATCTCATCGGTCTGAAAAGCGAGGTGTGCTCTGATTGGCCAGCTATCCAGTGCATTGTGATTGGCCGAAAACCTCAAGCGTGTGACGGAAATGTTACGCCCCTACCATATTGTGCTATGTCCCGGTGCGACGAGACAAAACCATTAAAACCCATTACAAACGAGGCATTTGTTGCATCCAGTGGGGACATAATTACGGATTATAATGACTTATACTGTCTTTTTACGCGTTGC
>NW_015542358.1:1013209-1042374 GCF_001515605.1 Sinocyclocheilus anshuiensis | reverse complement strand
TAAACATAAAACCATGTCTGCATTTGTGATCGGAGAAATGACAAACAACAAGCGCTACTCTACACTGCTCAAAACTCGCTTTTGAATCATCAGTGGCAAATTCTTCAATATAAAAACATACTTACCGGCTGTGGGTCAGAACAGCCAGCATTGTAGGCTACTCTCCCAGGATCAGGAAACAGTCTTCCGTAAAATGTGCTGCACACATCTGAATATTTGTGTTGAACCGTTCTGGAACAGTGTTGTAAATAAAACTTAACCACTGATTTCTAGTCGTGTCCTCTTTTGGAAGGCCAAACAAAGTATTTTCACTTTCACAACAAAACACACAGCGTCTCCACGACATGGCGGCGGCGGCAACAACAATACTACAGCGAGAATCAAAGTTACGCCTTCTTTCTTTGCGTGAACATTTGGGCGGGGTTATGCAAATCTTCCCACACAGTAAAGTAGACATGTGGGGGCGTGTTTAAACGAGGTGATTTAGGAGGGCGTGGACGAGTCTTAACTTTTAAATAGAATATCTCTTTGGGTTTGAGACTTTAGTCTTTGCAACTTCAGGGATCTTATCTATTCACGAACAGCTTGTAACACTCCAAAGAGAAAGGAAAACTTGAAATCGCATCATATGACCCTTTTAAAGCTTTTCTCAGCCAGTAAGCAGAAGATGTAAATTTGCCCAACAAAATACACCAGTTTATTCATAATTCATTTCGGGGTATGAACTGACAGCATTTAGGTTAGCAATGTGACCGCTGGGCCACTGACCGCATGAATCCATTAATACAATCCATGTGAAAATGAAGCTGGTCACTAGAGATGGTGAGGGCCAAAACATGCGGTCCAAGCACTCTCCATATATTTCTAGAATAGCTTCCGCTGGCAGTGAAACGCTCGGAGCCGTAAGTCCTGCTGATGTACGGTATTGGGCAGCTGCAATCACAGTCTACGCAAGCTGGCACTGTTATTCTAATACAGCAGCTCCGCAGCACGTACCCCATACCTGCAATGTTTATTTCGGGTTCCTTTGACTCACACTGCGGCTTTTTCCTATTTCCTCGCTACAATTATTTGTGAAGATAAACTACACTCAGCATGGCCCGTATTGGGTCTCCTGCAGGTTTTGGCACACCGGCTGCAGGACGGTTGTCTGATTGGCACGAGCATGCAAGTATTGTGAATTGTGAATAGATCCACAATGCATGCTCTACAATGCGAAAAAATATGGCTGCGTTTGTAAGATGTATTCATTCTGACCTGAGATGATACAAACCAATTCTCTGGCTTAATGGAGAGCGTTTATGAGCAATATTATATAAAAATGAGGACAACCATGCAAAAAGAAGGCTCAGAGTCATTATGTATATGCATTATGTTCTGTGGTTCTCCATTTAGTTTCCTTGAAATGACTGGAATATGGCCACCTAAAAATTATAAGGCACATAAATATTTCATGACGCTTCAGTCACAGAAGCTCAGCGCTAGATCTAGCCAAATGCTGCCGTCACAATCGCTCTTTGATATTAGACTACTACCTCGTTCTTCCTGTAGCCTATGGCTGTAAGAGCTTATAACAAAAAAACACTTCTCTTATTACCCATATGACCCATATATACATTTACATTATTAACAATTCAATTCTATATGTGCAAAATATTGTTATAAATGTACAACACTTACTTTGTCAAGAGTTTTCCTAGGCGTGATCCATTGCAGGGCTCAAAATTCATTTTTCTCTGGCCCGAAATAAATAAAAATACAACTCAATTCCTTGTGAAAAAAGAAGTGCACTTTAGCATGTTTTAAAAGGAGCACTTAAGTGTATACTTACGGATATACTTAAGTGCAATTTTTATGTAATTTTTTTCAGACACTTAATTGCATGTTAATTGCAGTTAGATACAAATGTATTACAGTGTAAATTTAGGTAACACTTAATTTTAAGGTGTTCTTGTTACACGTTACATGTACTTACTATTATAATAACAATGCATAATATGCATAATAACATGCAAGTAAACCTAAGCTGAACCCTAATCCTAACCCTAACCATATAGTAAGTACATGTAGTTAATTAATATTATTTAGTACTTAAATATATAATTACACTGCAACAAGGACACCTTCAAATAAAGTGTAACCTACATTTATATGAAATGTAATTAGCTGAAATTTAGAGGGCTCTTTGTAGGACTTAAGTACATCTTCATATGTAATTGCTTCTAATATCATTAAAATATGGTTAAAATGTAGTGTGGATTGTACTGACAAACATTTATGGTAAACTACCATTAATGTCACTGAAACTTGTATATCATGTATTTACTGTAAATATATTTGTAATAACACATTTGTTATGATGAAGTTGTAATTAAGTATATTAAGTTAAGTTAAATAAAGTTAAAAGCATGACCAATGTTAATTAAAACAATTGTTTAAAATGCAGTTTAAAGTAAACTTTTGATTTAACATTATACATCTTTTTAAAAGTGTACTTAGGTGTGCAAAAACCATTTTTTATAAATATACTTTTAAGATTTAAAATACTGTACAAGTGCACATTCAGTGTGTGTGTGTGTGTGTGTGTGTGTGTGTGTGTGTGTGTGTCTGTGTGTTTGTGTGTATAATTTATTTATTTTATTTTTGTTCATTTGCAGTAATATTTGGGAATTATACACCTTATATCCCTCAATGTCAGCTATAAAATCATAAAAGCACTTTTTATGGAAAACGTTGGCATATGATGCAAAACATTACTATTTTAAAAACATTGTAATGGATGCTTTTTAAGACTGTCACAAGATATTTAACAAATCCTCATTTATGTTAGCAAGCTAGACTACATCACCTTTAAAACAACTGCAATAATAATGTTGAATCTTGTTTCTGTTGTCCCTCTCTCACTGGCCCTGGGTCATCAGGTCGACGTACTGTTGAGTACCTGCTTGCCCTGTCCTAAATGTCGGGTGAATCATGGATATGGATTAATAGCAACACTCTTCATTTACACCTTTAACACTCCCCCACTAAGAAAACGCTCTTCGTGTGGCTCAAGAGGCAGTCGGCTGAGCGGTGACAGGCTGTGGTCATACTATCAGTCATCGTTGTCACTCGAGTGCCCTCAATCTGTCTGTGCAGCTGTGACAGCGACTTCTGAAATAACATGCTGACATCTACATGAACAACGCACGCATTTCATGAAACTTACATAGTCAAAGGAAAACATTTTTGCATGCTCTTAATGCTTTTTTCCCTTTTCAAATAGGGAAAATCTGCCATTTTCTTCTATAGCTAGAGATAACATGGATATTCATTAAAACTCAGAAGCATCATAACTTTAAAAAGCAGGAGAAAAACACTGACATCTTGTGAAAAAGAAGTGTGCTTAATTTGTAACTTCTATACTTAAAATCCTAAAAGTACATTTAAAAGAAAAACTGCACTTGCAAATAACATTAATTAAATAAAAAAGGCCACTTAAGTGTATTTTAAGAGTTGACTTTTATGAAAGTTTCTTAAGTACACTTAAATTTTAAATAGCTAAAAGTTGTAATTTACGAAATTAAAAGTTTTACTTTACATTTTAAATTATATTTGAATCATCTTTTGTTGTGCTTGAAAGAGGTACACTTATTTTGATGTGTTGACATACTAAAGCATATGTAAAGTACTTCATTATAATTTTAACTGTAGTTTGTCATTTAAGTTGAAGTTAATATTTTTAGAAGTACTAAATTGCAACTTCATTACAAATGTGTACACTGATTGTTGGAGTATAATAAGAAAATACTATTTTAGTCTTTCTACTTAAAAAAAAAAGTTTGCGATTTCTTTGTAATTAATTGTGAATTTTACTAGCAATTTCTGAAAACTGTCAATACAGAGTGAAAACGGATTCAAAGGCTCGTTTTGTTTTTTTTTAATTACTATAAAATAGATTTAGTTTATCATAAATTACAGTGTGTCTGAAAACATAACATTCAGTTCACACTAAAGTATATTTCTTTAAAGTATATTATTTCCATAATAAATATATTATTTTTAGAAGTGTGTATATCTTTTTCACCAAGAAAATCTATCTATCTATCTATCTATCTATCTATCTATCTATCATCTGACTCTATCTATCTATCTATCTATCTATCATCTGACTCTATCTATCTATCTATCTATCTATCATCTGACTCTATCTATCTATCTATCTATCTATCATCTGACTCTATCTATGTATCTATCTATCTATCTCTCTATATATATATCTATCTATCTATCATCTGACTCTATCTATCTATCTATCTATCTATCTATCTATCATCTGACTCTATGTATCTATCGCTCTCTCTCTCTCTCTCTCTCTCTATCTATCTATCTATCATCTGACTCTATGTATCGATCTATCTATCTATCATCTGACTCTATCTATGTACCTATTCTATCTATCTGTCTGTCTGTCTATCTATCTGTATTATTTTCCTTTCTTTAAATATTAATATTTTATGTAGTATGTTTGAAATGTATTGGCCATAATTTGTAAAAAATAATTAAATAAAATAATAAAAAACGATGATAATTCCGTATGATGAAATAATAAAATATCTCATTAAATATGTTATGTTTTGAGATTAATGTAATCAACATGTCATTTAATTTAGATATTTTAATATTTACATTAATGTTAATTTGTTTTTTATTTTTAATTAATTCTGGAATCTGACATTTTGAATTATTTTTGAAAAAAATTGCCTAATCTTCTTCCATATCATATTATTATTATTTCTATCTATCTATCTCTCTCTCTCTCTCTCTCTCTCTCTCTCTATCTATCGATCATCTGACTATCTATGTATCTATGTATCTATCTATCTATCTAGCTATCTATCATCTGACTCTATCTATCTCTCTCTCTATCTATCTATCTATCTATATATCATCTGACTCTATCTATCTATCTATCTATCTATCTATCTATCATCTGACTCTATTATTATCTGTCTCTATCTATCTATCTATCTATCTATCATCTGACTCTATCTATGTATCTCTCTCTCTCTCTCTCTCTCTCTATCTATCTATCTATATATCATCTGACTCTATCTATCTATCTATCATCTGACTCTATCTATGTATCTACTGATTCTCTGAATCTATATATCTAACTATCTAACTATCTATCTATCTATCTATCTATCTATCTATCTATCTATCTATCTATCATCCGACTCTCTCTATGTATCTATGTATCTATCTATCTCTCTCTCTCTCTCTCTCTCTCTCTCTCTCTATGTATCTCTCTCTCTCTCTCTCTCTCTCTCTCTCTCTCTCTCTCTACCTATCTATATATCATCTGACTCTATCTATCTATCTATCTATCTATCATTTGTCTATCTATCTATCTATCTATCTATCATCTGACTCTATCTATCTATCTATCATCTCTCTCTCTCTATCTATATATATATTTCTATCTATCATCTCTCTCTACCTATCATCTATCTATCTATCTATCTATCTCTCTCTCTCTATCTATGTATCTATCTATCTATCTATCATCTGACTCTATCTATCTATCTATCTATCTATCTATCTATCTACCTATCTATCTCTCTATCTCTATCTATCTATCATCTCTCTCTCTCTCTCTCTATCTATCTATCTATCTATCTATCTATCTATCTATCTATCTATCTATCTATCTATCTATCATATACTTATGGAGCCTCTCACTCTGGTTTGGATGAAGAGTCAAAACCCTCCTTGGGCTTGAAAGTGCTTTGTTTACCTGCGCTGAGATCAAGAGGCGAGATGAGGAATCTAAAAGGAACAAGGCTGCAGGCGAGGAGCAGTCTTAAAACAGCCACTTTCATCCAGTACACACAAATAAACCTGAACGCTGAACTTCAAGAAAACCTCGTGAAAAGAGAATTTTTGCAATTAAAGTCACAATGTGAGAATCCTTTATATTGACTTTAAAATCAAGCCAGTAATAGACAAAACCATTAAAGTGATAGACCCCGGAGCGACTGTGTGCTGCTTCACAATGAAATGGCTTGTTTTCTCATACTTTGCTCAGACGAGTAAAACTGCTGACACAGTTGCCATATTAGAACAAAATAAATGGTTAGCGTCCTTGTTATTATCTCCCTTAAACCCAGTTGAACGGTCTGAACGCCTGCCATTGTTCAGTCTCTGTGATAAGAGGCATGTGATTCACCACTACGGCTCAGTAAATGAAGGCTGGAGGTTAGACCTTCCTTGCTGATGATTTTTACTCCCATTTTCAATGATCAAGATGACCTCAAGATGTGCTAAGCTGTCATTGCTGGTCAGTCCCAACATCTGTCATTTCAGTTCCAAATTAGTGGTGTTTGCCAACGCTATTACTGCTTCTTAAACCTAGTGTGGCTTGTTTTAAACCTGCAAAAACATGGATGCGTAACTTGTTATATTTTTATAGCCTATGTCTTGACTTTGCACGTGTTAAGAAATGTTACTTACTGTGGCTATTGTAAAGCATATTGGGTCAACGTCTGTTGTGCTTCATAGAAAAGTCGAAGAATTTCCAAACCATTTGTGCTTCAGCTGTGAATTATACTTTGTTTTTGTTAAGAAGAGTTAAAGAGTACTTATGATAAAAAAAATATGTATGATTTAGCATTAAAAAATCCTCATACTTCTCTTTTGAAATAAACAACAGCCAACATTTTTTTCAACATTAATTTGTCATTTTAATACTACTGTTGCAATAATTAGGATTAACTCTGGATTCATTAAATTAATCAGATACAGTGCTGTGAAAAATAAGCTAAAAAAAGGAAAAAATTCCATTTTTTTTTTTTTTATCAAAAATTTCCAATTTCACTCACAATTTCTACCTGATAAAATATTTCATGCTTAGAAATCATACATTTGGACATTATCCAGCTACTGTTTGTGAAAATTTGGTATTTACATTTAAAATCATTTAAAGTGTCCTTTTTGCATTAACATGCATCCTGGATGTTTATAGTCCCGCACTTTATTTCTGCAGGGCTTCTGTGAGTCTTAAAAAGGTCTTAATTCACCATTCCACAAATTAAGGCCTTAAAAGGTCTTCAATTAGAGCAGAAAGACTTAAATTCATAAAGTCATGGAATTAAAATGTTGCATGCACTGCAAAAAAAAAAAAAAAAAAAGGATCGTCCTCAGTATTTTTGTCATGTTTTCCAATACAAATATCCTTAAATCAAGTTACATTTATACTTGAGAAGCAAAATGAGGGTATAAAGTCTTGTTTTCTGAGAAACTGAACAAAAATAAGTGAGTTTGTGTTTAATGTACAAGAACAAATATCTGTCAGTGAAGTATGAAAACTTGTTTTCACTTCAAATTAAGTAGATTCTTCTGTGCCCACTGGCATTTTTATTCGAGTTTTAATCATAAACTCACTTCATTTTGATTTCACAGAAAACAAGACTCTCTTTACTTAAATACATATTTTACATTTACCTTCATAAAACCTCCCGAAACTCTGTTCTGTATGTGTTTGTTCAGCATTGTGGCTAAAATATAGACTTTGTTAGAGTGTTTCCCATTCAATTCCTATAGTCGGTTAATTTTGACTGCAAACACATTTTTTGACCCTTTAAACTCATCGAATGAAGTCCATTTTTGTAAGGAAAAACAAAAACAATTTTATTAAAAAATGTCAACAAATAAAATAAAAAAAGTGTAAATAAATAACCAAAACATATTTTAATTTAGTCCACACTGTTGAGGGAAATGCACTTTTTAAACTTTTTGGTGTGTTTACAGGCTACTTTTTCATAGCACTGTATGAGAAAGAGAGAGAGACAAAAAGCAAAAACAAGCTTCGAAAGTGTTCACACATACTGTAACTGGTATAATAGCGCGAATTATGTCAAATGTGTGAGCACCATTTGTGATATTTGGCAATGGAAAAAGGAGGGTGGCGATACAACAGCAAATCGAGTCAAATTTCCCAAAAATGGGACAATAAAGTCTATTCTATTCTACTCTACCTGCTGGTAAGTGCCCAGCTGCAATGAAAATCCATGAAATCCAATCCAGATTGAAATCCAGTCTCCACTGATAAACACAAACATACACCAACGTGAGCATGTGAACGGAGCCAAATATATAGCTTATCTTCAAACAGGTACACCACAGTGTAAGTACATGGTGAAAAACGTAACAGGATGATGAAACAATCCTGGGAAATTTGATTTGCTTTTAATAACCCAGCCACCATTTTCCCGGCTCGAGGGAGAGAAGGGGGCCAGAATGATCTTATGGAGGCTGGCAGCATCTGCAGTCAATAATTTAAAAATGGCAGGGAGCAAAAGAGATGCTACTCTGTGATCAGCGCTATTCTTAGGGGGCACATCCATAACCCGACACGCAAACACACACGCACACACACGTCTATGCCACTGCTGAGTCGTCTGATGGGGAACGAGCTAAAGTGAGGGCCTCGGTTACATCACAGGCATTCAAGATGTCAGATTATGGAAGGCCGATAACAACAAAAGTCTTTAAACGAAAGGCATGATATTTGACCGTGTCAACACAAACTGTTCATCCACGTTAACACAATTCTTAACATGTTTCTTTTGTATGTATAGACAAGCACATTCTGGCCATGTTAAGGCATCAGTTTTCGGCACATTGCTGTAGTATATGTTAAGACACACATTTTTACCGCATTAAGATGACGAATTTGAACGTGTCTCTCAACACGCACACATTCTGGCCATGTTCAAATGAGTAATACTTTTTAACGCACATTTACCTCTCGATGTTTTATTTTTTTTTGCCAAGGGCCATCACGCAGGGACAGTGAGCAGCCAGTGGCCCATTGGTTTGTCTGTATTGACAGCGTAAACCACCCAATCACAATGTGCTATAGACGGAGTGATATTTTGCTCCGCCTATATAAAGATCGCTTCACCCCTCCCCACTTCATCTTTGCATGAATTGCGTCTCAAAAAACTTCACCCCTGGAAATATGTGGAAATATTACGAAGTCTGTAAACAGGATGTTAACAGAGGCCAGAGACGGGACACGATAAAGACTAGGTACGTAACGATGCACCGCGAGCCGATTGAAAATCGATTCAAATATGTGGCGATTCAAATCGGTTGAGATGCCAAACAAATTGCGATACAGTTGGGGGTAGGAGTTTATATGAATGTATCTCTGATGGGAACTGACTGTCTTTAGAAAAGTTTCTAAGGCATTTTCTTCTTATCTTGCCTCTGAATGATGCATATTAAAGTAATTGTTCATAAGCACAGCTCTGCTTTGTTTACAGCGGTAACCCAGGAAATGCTGTATTGCCTGTTCCATAAGCACCACCTGCTGGCAGAGAGTGAATTTACATTTTTAGCATAATTTTAAAGGCCAGTTCAGTCTGTAGTAGAGCAAATGAACAGCTTGTTCATGCACTCTTTCATTCTTTCTTGTCTCTTGCTTAACCCTTTAGGCGCCAGGGTTTTTTGGAAAAATGCTGGATTTTGGTCTAGAATTGAAGTACTACATGTCTGCCATCTAGTGGTAGGGAATACAAATGAGATATTACACCATATTAGAAACTACAGTCTATTTGATTATGTATGACGTCTTGTCGCAATTTTGCGACTTTGGCGCTAAGAGGGTTAAATCTGCAGTCCGTAACTTTGTTGTGTTCAAAATTTTACAAAATGTATATAATAAGCGAGTACACCATGAATCCATTTTCCAAATCGTGTTTTTGGCTTGTCCTGAATCACTACAGTACACCTATAATAAGTGTTTATATTCAGACAGAGAGAAGTAGCTTCGGCCACAATGTTCTTCCGCAAGACGCACGCAGTTCTGTTTATTAACCGCTAAGAGCGCCAAAAGTTACGGACTGCAGCTTTAAAGAAAAAAAAAAATCAGCAATTGGTATCTCAATCAGCCCATTTGCTGACAATCAGAATTGTCCATGAAAAATCATGATCAGTGCATCTCTAGTTTTTGTAGATAGCCTACTGCTTAGTTTCCTCAAACAGTCATAACTTTAACTGACTATTAACAGCAAGTCAGGAGCGAGGGAGTACACTGCTCCACTATACACAGTAGGTACACACACATAAACACTCACAGTGTTAGTGTGTACCTGGTATTCCCTATTTAATGGGGTCCAAATTTGTGTGTGTGTGTGTGTGTGTATTTTGAATGAGGCTATATAGGGGTGCTGTCCGACTGAACCAATTCTGAATGTAGTGGTGGGCCGCTTGGACCAAAAAATGCCTGGGCTGATTTTTTTGTCCCAGTCCAGCCCTGCAAACAACGTACTGATGCATTATCTCTCATGAACAAATATAACGTCTGATGCTTGCATATGTGCATACCGGTGTACCATTACAACATCTTTCATGCATAAACATGATGTTTGGTGTTTGTATACATATAATCCAGTATGTGTATAATGCAAATATAGTCTCAAATACAGCAATTTGCATTTTGTCGTGTTAACACGGACAAACAGTGTGTGCTAACGCAGTCAAAGTTCACACATCCCATTTAAAGACTTTTGGCTCCATCTGCCTTCCATACCAGATGAGCCATTGACACGAATACCCTGCCCTTGACTGAGCCGGGATGCGATCTCACGACTGCGTGTGGTAAATCAAATCCACCTATTCATGACTCCTCTCACAGATACCGACCGAGTCAGTAACTGATCTGTCCGAATCTCTCACCGTGTGCCTTTTCATTTGCACAGAAAGCGCTCACTGGCACGACGCCCGTCAGATCGAGACGTCAGAGCCGCACACACTCACGCTGGCACGGGCCCCATCGCTGCATCTGCCCATGCGAGCCCACCGGGCTGTGACGTCACAGAGGGATAATTTTGGGATGACGCACGCCGTATCTCCGCGTGGAATCATTTTGGTTGCAAGGGTGAGATTCCTTCCATCCATTGTACTCCCCTGAAATGGAAGTTATTTTGGGAGGAGCGTGTGCTATATAAGGCAAGTGCGACTATTGGAGAGAGAGACACCGCTGGGGTAAAAGAGAACACTTTCCATTTTCTCCGAGCATCTGTCTGACCCTGCTGACTTGGAAGAGAGAAAAGGGTATCTAAAAGTGGAAGAGGTGGTTATGGTAACTCACAGTAAGACTTCTGGCTGCAAAGCAAAGCTAATTATAACAGTACAAGACTGGCAATACAGGCTATAAACAGTATTTTATGTGTGCTTAAAATAAAGCACCAGGGCAAAAAAGAGAACAAGCCTTTTAAAGAATACACATTTCCTATTTTTATCGTTACACATTACTAACACATCATGATAAACACTTCCGCACACTAATATTGTGTTAATTAAAGAACAAAAAAAAAAAAAGTATTATAATAATAAAAAATTAAAAAGATAATAATAATAATAATAATAATAATAATAAAATACTTTTAAAAAGATTAGATATTTTATCTATTTCCTTGCATGTCGTGTGAGCATTAACCAACATCAGAGAAACATGAACATGCGAATGTTGCTACGTTATTGAAATATTAAATTCCAGGGGTTACTTTAGGTAAATATTTTATAAATATTTTACATCTAAGGGTTTTGGCTGACCAAAAAAAAAAGTTTGAGAACACCTGCCATAATGCAATGCACTAAATTTGGCCTTCTATTTTCAACATTTTAATGTTTCAGGCATTAAAAAAAACAACATGCATTATTAATACAGTACAATTTACATGTCTGTACACTAATATTGTGTTGATTAAATAACAAAAAAGATTAATAATAATAATAATAATAATAATAATGTATAATTAAATTATTGAAATATTAATTTTAAATCTGCAATGGTACTTCAACCAAATAATTTATAAATATTTTATGTCTAAGTCGTTTGACTGACAAAAAAAAAGTTTGGGAATAGCGGTAATATAAAACATCTCCCATTTGATTCATTATGTGATCAGACTGTGAAAATAGTTTTACATAAAATTAATTAATGAATCAATTAAATTAATGCAAAACAACTAGAGATGCACAATATATCCATGCCATTTTGATTACTGGGATTTCTTTAAAATTATTCTGTATTAAATATTGGATCTTTAATTGTGCATGCACAATTCCACTATTTTTGCATTTCGATTACCTTTGCTATCATCTAAGCTCCATTTATCCATTTTTTATACATTACAATGATGTGATGCGTAAACTCACCTGTAACACCTAAAATGATTGATTTTACTTTAACTTTTTCAGTCTTTTGGTTTTACTTGACTATTGACTATAGTATCTGCCATTCATTGATTATCAGCCATAACAAAATTAATTATCGGCTAATCAGTATCAGCCAGAATTTGCAGTGCATCCCTAAAAATAATTTTAAATAATTTTGATTATTTTAAAGTGGTCAGAATTAGCAGGATACTTTTGTTTGCCAATGTTGAGTTACATTCTGTGTTTTCACATTTTCTCACATCCATTTTGAATGGGAAAAAATACTGTTGTAGCTTGCAAATATATGCAGTACAGTAGTATTATATTCCAAACACACACTACTTACAGTATGAAGCAACTCTACAGTTACAGCCTCGTCACTAAACTGATCACATAGCATCTTAATCATGTCCGGAGTATCTGGTGACAGAATAATACTTCTATTTGTGTATCTTGGTCACATAGACTCACTTAGTTGGCCATTTTATCATGTGAGGGATTGACACAGGCTCATATCAGTGCTTTGTGAAGAGGTTGCATTTTTAATTCCCACAGCTCTGTGTAAAGCGATCCCATCATTCCTGCAAGTGAAGCCGAAACTGTAGCTAGAACTTGTGCCTGTGTAATATCAGCTGCACTCTTTCAAATCCTCATGTTTTTAGCATATAGTGTTTCTGGCACATAGTCGAGGAGTTGGACCAGACCAATCAGCTCATGCCTGTTTGACAGCCATAGTTCTCTGAAAGCAGCATTTGAGACTTTTGCTTTTTAAATCTATTTCAAGGAAACTATCAGGAAAGTGAGACTGTGGCAAAAAGTCAATATAACATTAGTTTTAAAAAAAAAATTCCTTAAACGCATTTCTGGTCTTATTGTGCACATTTGACAAATGAAGACTTGTGAAACTGAAGTGTGCTTAATTGTACTGAATGTGCACTTTTAGTATAGCCTACTTCAAATGTTAAAAGTGTATATTTAAAAAATGTACTTGCAGATATTTAACTGTTAATGAAATAAAGCCACTTAAGTGACTTAAAAAGAGACACTTTAATGACTGTTTCGTTACACACTTAAGTACACTTTTAAAGAATTATCGTTTTAATAATCTTTTGTCAACTTTTCAAGTACACTTATTTAGATTTTTTGAACAACATACTAAACATATGTAAAGTACTTTATTATAATTGTAACTGTTTTTAACTGCAATTTTAACTGCATTTATATTAAATTTCATATTAATATTTTAAATCCACTGAAGTGCAACTTCATCCTTACTAATGTGTAATTACAAATATATTTAATGTAGGTTACACTATTTTAAGGTGTCCTTGTTACAGTGTATTTATACATTTAGGTACTGAGTAATATTAATGAACAACATATACTTACTATATGGTTAGGGTTAGGATTAGGGTTACTTTCATGTAATTATGCATAATTTATTGTTATTATAATAGTAAGCACATGTAACATGTGTAACAAGGACACCTTAAAATAAAGTGTTACCTTAATGTATGACATACAAGTTTCAATTGAATAGACATTAAAGTATATTTTACTTTATCATAAATGCTTGTCAGTACATTCAGCAGTACAATTTAGCCATATTTCAAAGACAATATAATGAATTATGAAATTACACATGAAGATGTACTTAAATCCTACTTATGTGGGCCAAAATAAATCTAAATTTCACTCTAAATTTCAGCTAATTACATTTAATATAAATTAATTTAAATTAAACTATAATAAATTTCCATGTATTTGCAATTAACATGCAATTACTGTAAGTGTCTAAAGACATTACATTAAATTCACACTTGTGTATTATTTTCAAGTATATTATTACTGTAACAAGCCATTTTAAAGATTATGCTAAAGTGTTTGAAATATGTTATCATAATCTTTAATTAAAAAGCAACTTTTTACTTTTCGGCTGACGTCACAAAGGCCACTTTTCACAATCCCTGACAAATAAAACCAAAACTCATCTTTCATTTTGTCCCCATTTCACTTGAAAAATGCCACAAAACAAAAGTATAACTGGTTGTGATGTTGATTTAAAAGTCTGGCGCAAAATGATTTCACAAGAATTCATCCCTGGAGCGATGCACCACAGTAGAGTATGATTCAGATCCAGAGGCACTGTGATTCAGAAAATGAAAGCATATTTTCACAAAAACACAAATAAAAGATATTTAAATGAGACACACCTTACTAATCAGCCAATATGCAATAATTAGCTCCCACTAGATGTCATAACGGAGCACAGAGGGAACTGGAAGATGGTTAGGGAGTATCAGAACATGTGTGTTTGTGTTTGACGTACAGCTGCACATCACCGCTGGAACATGTTGTTATTCTGCAATCAGCATCCTCAGAGCCCGAGCAGTAAAAACATCTCAAAGCAGTGAATATCAAAGGTTTAGCCGGGGAAAAGCCACATTACACCACATGTACAACTCTCGTCTAATCGTGGGCAAATGCAGGCTACTTACAGGAGCAATGAGGAGGGTAATGACAAAGTAATTTTGACTAATTTCGCCTGGCTCTTTCTCCCGTTCTGTCTGATTGTGTGAGAGCCTTCTGCATCATTACAGTAACATCTGCAGCGACTAACCGAGCGTACATCACCCAGAAAGAGAAAGGAAAAGAGGGAGGGGATGGAAAAGTGAGGAGTCGTGGGGGGAATAACCATGCAGGATGAATTCGAGATATAGATGCTCAATGTAAACATTGCCTCCTGCCGTCATTGAACGGTATTAGGTACAGCTTAAAAAAAAATCAACTGAAAACAAAAACAAAACAATATAACTAGACAGGAAAATCAACTTTACTAAAGGAATCATTTGCCCAAACATAACATTTTTATCACTGTTTACTCACCTACATGCCATTCCAAACCAGTACAACATTCTTTCTTCAAAGGAAAACAAAAGCAGAAATTTTTAAGAATGTCTTGGCTGCTCTTTTCCATATAATGAAAGTGAATGAGGCTGTCAAGCTCCACTAAGCACCATAAAAGTGGTCCATACAACACTGTTTCAAATCTTCTAAAGTGATGCGATGGCAATTATGTGAGGAAAAGAAATGTAAGTTATGTTAATTCCCCGACTGTGAGCTCTTCACCACTGGAGTCAATGAATAAAACTCAAAAGCCAGACCTGATTCAGTCTGATTCTAATTACTTTTCCCTTGTGAAAATATTGACTGTGCACTTGTAGTGTACCTCAAATATTAAAAGAACAGTACTTGCATATAAAAGTAATTGTATAAACACCACTTAAGTGTACTTAAAAAGAGTACACGTTTATGAGTGTTTCTTAACACACTTAAGTAGACTTTAAACTGCACTTTGCAATAATTTCAAATTAACATTTTACTTTAAAGTTCATTTTAAATAGTTGTTTTTCAATAGTATGTTTTGTTGTGTTTTAAAGAAGTACACTTATCTTGATATGTTGACTAACATACTAAAACACATGTAAAGTACTTGATTGTAATTTTAACTGTAGTGTTTTATTTGACATCACATTTAATACATTTAATGAAACTTTACTACAAATGTATAATTACAAATATATTGAAATAATGACATACAAGTTTCAATAAAAATTACATTACAATTTTAATTTACCAAAAATGCTTGTCAGTACATTCAGCAGTACTTTAACTATATTTAATAGACAATATAGCAATATAACAAAAGCAAAGTTCAGCTAAATGCATTTAATATAATCTATAATACATATTCATTTAACTGCATTAACATGGAATTATACCTGAAACATTAAATCTGGTTCATTAAATTCAGTTCACCCAAAAATGAAAATTGATTGAAAATGAAATGTAGGTAACCACATTGTTTTGGTTACCATTGACTTCCATTATATAAATAAAATATAACACCAAGACATTTCTCAAAATATCTTCTTTTATGTTCCACAGAAGAAAGTAAGTCATACAATTTTAGAACAACATGATGGTGAGCAAATGATGAAAGAATATTAATTTTCGGCTGAACAAAAAAAAGTCATACGGGTGTAAAAAACACATGCGGATGAATAAACAATGACACAATTTTCCTTTGATATTCTATTCCTTTAACATACAAGTCAGCTTCCCTCCCAGTCCCATGAAATGTTAGATACTAAACGGATAAACTAGTTCCCGCATAATCGCTGACTTGGTGCCTCGAGGGATGATGAGTCAGTAAATTTCAGCGGCGTAAACAAACAAAACCACATTTGCAGCCATTGTCTGTCATTTGACCGGCTTTGTCTTAATCCAATTCGAATAGACTTGATTGGCAAAATTCATTATCGTTTCATCTTGGCCGTCGCATGAGCGGGTAAATGCTTAGTCGGGCTGTCTGTGCACATGCATGAAAACACATGCGTTATCCACATTTGGCATCATTGCATTAGGAGCAATGCTGATTTCTGAGTTTCCACAAAATAATTGGCGTCATGCCCAACCGTTATTTTTTCCAGATAAGGAAAAGGCACATAGAAAGCCAGAGGTCAATAATACAGAGAAGCAAAAACACACAGAAGTCATAAGCACACATGCTTTGTTTTGTTTCCATAGATTTTTTCCATGCATTTCTACACACATACAACCTTTCTGCACTACATATTCCTCTGTGGGCAAGAAAATAAGTCTTGTAGCTGCACGTCTATTTATCATCCAGTCCATGTCTGCACGTTAAACAAGCAGAGTGGAGAATGGACACTCGAAATGGAGCGACTCGACTGGCCTCCTTCATTCTGCGCTCTGTGCAGAGCGTGAACACCTCATATCGCAGCGCACACATGCAATCAAGGCGCAAGCCATGGGAGAATAGGCTTGTGTCGAACATTTTC
Organism: Sinocyclocheilus anshuiensis; assembly: GCF_001515605.1. Lineage (NCBI taxonomy): Eukaryota > Metazoa > Chordata > Actinopteri > Cypriniformes > Cyprinidae > Sinocyclocheilus > Sinocyclocheilus anshuiensis. Next base: position 1,025,299 of record NW_015542358.1, on the reverse strand, counting down.
TGCTTCCTGTGAATTTCTGGCCGGACCCCAGTGGTTACATAAGCTTGGCCATTTGTCCGTTTCTTCTCTCCAAACACGGTGGAACAGGTGACCGTGAAATTAAAGTTGGTCTGCTCAGACTTGTTGTGAGAAATGCAAGAAAAGAGTCTGACAGAACTTCCTGTCATTGAGGATTAAGCAACGAGAGAGTGAGCCACGTCTGAGCTGTCAATAGATGAAACCACTCAAGCTCCTCAGACCTGCCAGATTGTTTCTAGGACACGCGTCTTTCTGCATCAGCTTTTCCTGAAACTTTTGTCAACATACTACACTTCACGTGCTAGGGAAGACCTACACGCTTTGGTTTGTTTTGCACAGCAGTGGCATAAATGCAACAGTCATTTTTCAGAATTGTATGTACTTTGTAAAGATATTAAAATGCACTATAAAGCTAAACAAAACAATTTTTCGCAAAGTGTCGTCTGCTTTGTTCAGTGCCAAAATGGCCTTAAAGGAAATTTTGTCATCATGCTGTTCCAAACGTGTATGACTTACTTTCTTACTTGTAAGACCAAAGAAGATGTTTTGAAGGATATTAGGGTCCACACAATATGTAAGGGACAATCAATCAATCAATAAAATCTCCCTTTGCGTTCCACAGAAAAAAAGGTAGTAATAATTACACAGGTCTGAAACGTTGTTATTGTTAACTAAAATGAAAAAAAAAACTGATATTAAAATTCGACAATTTAAGTACAAAAAATTACTAAAACTAAAACTTAAATAACTAAAATATTAATTAAAATTAAAATAATACAATTAAGTAAAAACAGAAATATTTAATAATAAAAAACTAACATGATAGAATTATTCAAATTTAAACTAAATAAAATATAACTAAATATTAATAAATACCACAATAGTACATTAGTGGTCAAAAGTGATGTCTGGTCTACAAAAATGGACATTTTCACCTTTTATTCAAATTTCTAAAGATTTGTTAAAATTTTATTGTGTATATTGCACTGCTTGGTGTCAGTTTTCTGTATTTTTGAAGAGACAATGAATCATGCCAAATTGTACAGACATAATTTTTGACCAGGCTATCATTGAAGAATTTAAGAATTTAACAAGACAAGAAATTATGAATACTTATTATTGTCCTCTGATTATTTAATATCATGATTTATTCAAACTTGTACAGTCATCAAAAACCAATCCCCTCCGGACATCACTTTTGGCCACTACTGTACTTCAACTTCAGTTTAGTTTAGTGCTGTCAAACGATTAATCGCGATTAATCGCATCCAGAATATAAATATATAAATGCATATACATGTAAATATTTTCAAAATATATACTGTATGTGTGTGTATTTATATATACATTATAAATATACACAGTACACACACATATATTATATAAACAAAAACTTTTATTTTGGATGCAATTAATCGCGATTAATCGTTTGACAGCACTAATTTAGTTCCTTTACAGCTTTGTGTTAGTCATTAGTTCTCAAGGATGCTATGTTCTGTGGCATTTTTTTAAATACATATTGGTGTTACATAACAGGTTCTCCAGGTTCTTGTACACAGTGTTCTAAATATCACCTGTTAACAGAGGAAAAGCAAAGCCTTCCTGTGTTCTCTAAAAGCATCAGTAACAAATAATCATAAAGTTCTCTAAGTGTGTAAAACCCTCATCGGAGCCTGTATTTGCGCAGCCTATCATGATCAGGATCCTCGAAGAAGAACTTTAGGAAGAAGCAAACAAAAAAGCCCTTGAAAACAACAGAGAGTCTTGACAATCTCAAATAGAGTGGTCAAACCAAAGGGACACTTGCCCCAGTTTTTTCTGTCCTCAAGTCTGAGACGGAGCCCATCAGCGGAGATACATCAGGCTGTGTCACGAGTGCTCAGAGCTCGCAGTGTTATCGAGAGATACAGTGGCATTCTATCATGGCGCAGTTGAACGCTTATTATAGATTCTATTAAGATGGGCCCAAATTGGACCTCTCCATCAGGTCCAGCACACCTTGTTTGTTTTAGTTCTTGACAGTGAGGTAGAACGGCTTTATTAAGCTCCTGAGAGATAAAGGAGGAATTAAAGACACAATGAAATAAAAGGCTATTACTATTATCACTTATTTCTTGTCAGCAAAGTAGGCAGAAGAGAGGATAAAGAAATGCTGAGGTCCAGCAAACTTGTTTCATCATGAGCACCTGAGAAACAAAGCTGCCTGTCAATTCAGTCCTTTACTGCTTGTGTGATCATCCAAGAACATTTTTATTGAACAGTTTTAAGATATTTAAGAGTTTTGGACAGTGCTATTTTACTCTAATTAAGATACTATTATATTTTATTTTAATTTTAGTTCGATTTAGTTTTTTAAGTTAATTTTAGTAATTTTGTTGTGGGTTTTTGTTATTTTATTAGTTTTTTATATATGCCATAGTTTCTATTTCTATTTTAGTTATTTTAGTACATAAAGTGAAACTGTGTTTGTTTGTGCATTCCAGTCTGTGTGCATTAGTGGTGGGGACTTTTCAATTACTTTTTCTGCAGATTACATCGTTACACCAGTAGGTGGCGACATGTGACTGTCTTTATGAGTGAGTGAGTGAGCGAGTGAGTGAGTGATTCATTCATTCAACCGATTCGTTCATAACACTGATTCATCCAGTAACGAAACCAGTGATCTTTATGAGTGAGTGACTGAATCATTCACTCAACTGATTCATTCAGAAAAATGGATTCGCTCTGGAACATGGTACTGTGTGTTGCTTGGAGACATGAAACAATGAAAAAATTCATTCTGCTTTGACTTTGTTCTTTGTTCACTGACAAAGTAAAACTACAAATGACAGACTAAACAGCAACATATGTAAAATGTGCGATGAGCTATGCCGATGCTAGGTGAACGGGGTGTCGAGGTGTAAATAAGCTCGGGGAGGAGGAAGAGGCCCAGCTCATTTCACCTGGTGTGAATCGCTGCTGCAGTCGATGATGCTCTGTTCATGAACACGCGTGTGATTGGCTGGCAGATGATTCCTGCGCCTCAACCAAAATTACTTCCTGCTTTTGCATTTTAGCAAATATAGTTTAGGAAATAACATATGTAAGATAAAAATAACAAATATTTACTAACCTATGTCGGCTAACCTTTTGTAAAACCAGAATACATTAAGGATGAATTTAAATGGAATAAAACAGTAATTTGTGGATTTGATTTTTTTTTTTTTTTACAAATCTAAATAAATAAATAAAAATGTTATATTTTTTTGGAGAAAATGTGAATGATGCTTGAATGATACATTCAAAAAAATAATTATTTTAAATGTATACATACTCTTAAATATTAGGCATAAATATAGGTGACGTAATTACATATACAATGTACATATTAATTATATTTATTAAACAAATTATAGCAAAAAGATATATTTTTTATTTTATTATTTCATTTTATTTAAATATTCTTATTTTCAAAATGTGCTATTCAGAGATAAAGAATTAGCATACGTCTGTTAATTAATCTGATAGATAAATAAATAAATAAATAAATATTGCAGAACATTAATAACTTATATATATTTAAATAAAATTATACATTTTCTGAAGATAATGTGCATGTTGCTTGTCCAGTAATGCTGTCATTTTATGTGCTTTGAAATAGGCTTGTACATTCAAAAATGAATTACGGCACACAGCAATTTATTATTAGTTAATTATTTACACTTTTTTTAATTTAAAATACATTTATTTAACATTCTTTAGATTCAGCATAAATCTGTTAGTATGAACATGATTTAAATATGACTAGCTTGATGAAACAAGATTGGTTAAAATGTGTGAAAATTGTTTACATATAATAAATAGATTTATTTATAAATCGACTTATTGATAAATATATAAACCTGGTTATTCAGTATGTAATGCATAAATCTCATTGTTACTTCTCAAAAACATTTGAAACCTTCATTTATGTATGACTGACAAATATGCATGACATTAAGTTTATTGGTTTGGTATGAAATTTGATATGCAATTAAAAATACATACTCTTAAATAGTAGGCATAAATATGGGTGAATTAATTACATAGAAAATGTACATATTAATTATATTTATAAAAAAAAAAATTATAGCAAAAAGACGGCGTGTTTTGCTCAAATTTAACAAAGTTGCCTTGCCAGTAGAGAGAGAGAGAGAGGAAGTTCATTCACTCTGTAAGAGCTCATACTGTTCTTTGCATGTTGATGAAGCACACGTGTATTTCAGAGCTAAGACAAGTCCAAGCTACTCTAGGGCAGATGGGATGTTTTTAATTTCAGGAAAAAGTCTTGACTTAGTCATGGCTGCCATCCTCAATTTCATGACGAGGACAACCTGAAGTTTTTGAACTCAAAGTGAGTTTTATTTTCAGGGAAGGTGGCCGTCAAGTCACGAGAATAGTTTGGCTGTCACACCTGCTCAAACTTTAAGGTTAACGTCATTTGACACAAAGCCAGAGACCTACACACAGTGACACTTAAAGGGATGCTGGGGAAACAAATGACAATTTAACAGGCCCCGATAGGCCAATACCTGAGGCATAAATCACATCTCTCTTCCTGCCCAATCAGAATTTAACACCACAACATGCACCAAAGTACAAACTGTACGAGCAATACTAACAGTGATGCCTGCCCTTGCAAGCACTACTAAAACACTCACAAGCACTGTTTCCCAAATGTGTTCGTACTTAGGAGGGTAAGTATGTGGAAAAGCAGGTTACACTGCTGGACCTCAGAAAGGATTCATCAGTTCCCCATGATGCAACAGGCCCGCAGGGAACCCTGCTTTCCTTTCCAGAGGACAGAGAGAAAAACGGTGCAAGCAGCCCAGAAAAACAAGGCCAGTGTCTCTTTCTCTCTCACACAGACACACATACACACACTCTTGGGAACAAGACACTGTGTTCCTCCTTGAAGATTTGATCTGCATTTATATATTTCTCTCCTCAGTAAAAAAAAATAAAATGTGCTGGGAGTTATTGGGATATCAATGTGTCATCTTAAGTGACATTAATAATAAACTGCAATAAATGCAAACTTCCTGTAAATGTTTTTTTTTTCTTCATCAATATGTCTAACTTTCTTGCATTGGGTGTGAGGGGTACCAGATTCTGGTTCATCCCAATACAACTTTTTATTTGAATAGTTCACCCAAAAATCAAAATTAGCTGAAAATGTATTCACTCTCAGGCAATCCAAGATGTAGATGAGTTTGTTTCTTCATCAGATTTGGAGAAATGTAGCATTGGATCACTTGGTTCCTCTGCAGTGAATGGGTGCTGTCAGAATGAGAGTCCAAACATCTGATAAAAACATCACAATAATCCACACTGCTCCAGTCCATCAATTAACATCTTGAGAAGTGAAAATCTGCGTGTTTGTAAGGGACAAATCCATCGTTAATGCATTTTTTAAACTTTAACCCATCGCTTCTAGCCAAAATATCTATGATCCTTAATATTACTTCCTGCAGTGAAAAAGTCCATCTCCTGTTGTCTCTCACATTAAAATCCACTGACATACTTGTTTAGAGTTGTTTGGGACTGTTTTTGCTTGTAAACAGTGTTTGATCTGTGCATATTTCTCTCCTGATTCAGACGAGGCAAATTTTTTTACAGGAGAAAGCAATATTATGGATAGAGGACTCGTATTTGAGCAGGAAGCATTGGTTTGAAGGTATAAACATCTTAATGATGGATTTGTTTCATACAAACATGCAGCTTTTGGCTTCACAAGACATGAATTGATGGATTGAAGTGGTGTGGATTACTTGTGGATTATTATGACAGTTTTTTTTTTATCAGCTGTTTGGACTTAAAGACCATTTGTACTGACATGAAAAATGCTAATTTCAAAGAGGAAATGTTAACTTCAAGAGTTTCGCTAACCAATTGACTCTTCAATGCCTCTTTAAAGTAATTTGCATTATTTACTTAAGGTTAACTTCAAGAAGGAAATATGAACAGTACATGCAAACATTAATCAGTAGTGCATTAATGAAATCTATGGACACTGTAAATGGTGACTTATTGAAATGATTTTGATCATTTCAAAAGATTTAAACATATCTATAATTTCAAAAAGTACACTATTATAAATAAAGGTTATTTACTGCCATTGATAGTTCCATGAAGAACCATTAACATGGAACCTTTGCATTCCACAAAAGTTCTTTATAGATTCTTTAGATTTTAAAATATTCTTTACACTAAGAAAAATAAATTATTCTTTTAAGAACTGGTCACTGAAAGGTTCTTTGGAGAACCAAAAACAGCTATTTTATGGCAGGGGTGTCCAATCCTGCTTCTAGAGACCCAACGTCCTGCAGAGTTTAACTACAACACACTTGCCCGGAATTAAATTTTATGACCTTTATTAGCTGGATCAGGTGTCTTTAAAGGGTTAGTTCACCCAAAAATGAAAATTAGCCCATAAATTACTCACCCTCAAGTCATCCTAGGGAGTAATTTATGGGCTAATTTTCATTTTTGGGTGAACTAACCCTTTAAGGTTGGAGCCCTCCAGAAACAGGTTTAGATACCCCTGATCTATGGCACAAAAAAAAAACTTTATTTTTCAGAGTCTACTCAAAGTTCTTTAGGGGACTGGTTTTCTCCTACGGCATCACTCTTAAGAACCTTATTTAGGTTTCTTAAAGCACTAGTAGCACAAGGGTTTCTTGAGGCAATGCTGTAAAGAACCATTTGTGGGTTATTTAAAGCACCGTAAATAGATGGTCCTCTAAAGACTTTAGAGTTAAAGGTTCTTTGAGCATCTCCTATGGCATCACACACTTAAAAATAAAGGTTGCAAATAGGTAGTTTCACAGCAATGCCATAGAAGAACCATTTTTGGTTCCTCAAAGAACCTTTCAGTGATCAGTTCTTAAAAGAACCACTTTTTCTTAACGTGAAGGACATTTTAATAATCATAAAGGAACCTTCCTCCATTCTAAAGAACCTTTGAGCAATGGAAAGTTTCTATGGATGTTGAAGGTTCTTATGGAACCATTAGATAGCCAATAAGGAAGCTTTATTTTTAAGAGTGTTCCTCTCTATTAGATGCATCCCCAGCTGGAAAAAGTGATAGGAGCACGTCCCATCTGTCCCAGCCTACTGTATGTAAATGTTACAGAAATTAAATAAGAAAAGATTAATGAAGTCCAACACAAATATCAAGTTATTGAGCTAATGTTAGGCAATACGGATTAAAGTTTGATGATGTTGGTATGGATATCCAATAGCTGCTGTAAAGACTTTCTTGAACTGATAAATCCCCTGCAGCCACAGACAAAGTCATTGTATTGCTTTCCACGTTCCCATTCCTGGTCATATGTGTCAGTGAAATAAGACTAAACGCTCCCTGGGCTTCGATTCTCCCTCTGGAGATGAAGTGATAATGTTAATTTAAAGTTTTAAGACCCACTCTAAAACGAGGCATTAAGGAATAAGCTAGATTGATTGAGAGAATAATTGGCAGCTTATTTCTTTGGCGGCAAAGGAAATTCTTTCTTGATGATTCCATTTGAAGCTACAAAAACATCCCACTTTCACAAGCTTGAATTAGCAACAGCCATACGTATAGAATAACGGAAGGAAGCTTTCGGTTCTTGGCAGATCCATTGAGGTTGGTAAATCATCAGCATCAATAATTCACAAGTACAGCCTGTTTCTTTGATTCTATAGGTCTATTGTCCTCATCTCAAATCACGCTGAAGTGAACACGGCCGAGCATGTGCAGCGTCAGCAGGAAGTTGGTCTCTGGTTTCTTCGTGATGCCGATACCAGTTTGCTTCAGTTAATAAAAGGCACTTAATAACTGATGTGGGATCAGAGCTTCACTATATGTAATATGATAAAGACTGGAAAATAGTGAGAGAGAGCATATGGACTGCCACAAACTTCGCAACTTCTCATGACTTCTCAAACAGAGAAAGAATAAAAATAAAACGTTTCACTTTTCAACAGTTATTTATGAAAGCCTGTTTCTGCCACTGAATGAATAAATAAAAAGGTAATTGCAATTCAAAATTGTTCTTGCATTGCGAGTTTACGGCTCGCAATTCCACATTTTTTTCTCAGAATTGTGAGATATAAACTTATAATTGCAAGTTATAAAGAATTGCATGAAACAGTCGCAGTTGCATGTTATAAAGTTACAATTGCGAGATATAAACTCGGAAAACACTTTTCTAAAGTTGCAGTGCCCTCTAAACTCTAAATAAGAAAATAATTAGGTTTTGTAAAAAAAAAAAAAAAAAAAAAAAAAAAAAAAAGGAAAAAAGTCAGAATTGCAAGATAACTTGCAATTGCAAGTTTATATCTCATAATTCTGAGTAAGAATTGAGCAAAAAGTCAGAATTTCGAGACAAACCCACAATTCAGATAAAAAAGTCAGAATTGCTAGTTTATAGTTTAAATCTCGCAATTCTTTTTGCTCGCATTTCTGACTGTTCTCAGAATTGTGAGATATAAACTCATAATTGCAAGTTATAAAGTCACAATTGCAAGATATAAACTCCCAATTCAAAAAAAAAAAAAGTCAGAATTGCAAAATAACTTGCAATTGCAAGTTTGTCTCACAATTCTGAGAAAAGTAAGAATTGTAAGCAAAAAGTCAGAATTGTGAGATATAAACCTGCAATTGAAAGAAAAAAAAAGTTAGAGTTGCTAGTTCATAGTTTATATCCCATAAGTCTGACTTTATAACTATATTCTGAGTTTAATTTGACTTGACTTTCTCAATTTTTTTCTTGAAATTGCGGGTTTACATCTCACAATTCTGACTTTATGTCTTGCAATTGTGAGTTTATATCCCAAAATTCTGAGAAAAAAGTCAGAACTGCAAGATGTAAACTCGTAATTGCGAGAAAAAAGTCAGAATTGTGAGATCAGTCACAATAGCTAGCTATGTTTCCATTACCCTGTTTTTATGCGCATTTTATCACATCAGAAACTAGTGATGGAAACATAACATTTAAATCCCTTAGTTTGCAAAAAAATGTTATGCTCGCTCGAGGTGGTTTTTGACTTGTGTGAAAAAAAGCTAATGGAAAGGTTTTTTTTTTTTTTGCCGTTTTTTTTCCTTTTACTATTACAGGACAGTATAGGACAGGAAGCGAAGTGGGAAAGAGAGAGAGGGGTGGGATCGGAAAAGGCTCTCGAGCTGGGATGCGAACTCGGGACGCCCATAGTACAATGGCATTTATATGTCAGAGCTGCCCACAAGGCTATCAGTGCCAACAGTTAATGGGAAGTTAATGAAAATGGTGCTTTATTCGCAAATGCTTTATGTGATTTTTCAATTTTTAAATACACAACTTTGGATGGATACATAGCTAATTACATTCTTATTTTTTGGCAGAAACATGCTTCCATAGTTATTTAATCTGTAATCGAGTCATTTTTTCACTGCTGAAAACATCCTTTTCCAGAGACGACTATAAATTCATAATTTAAAACACTGTGACTCTTTCAAAACACCCAAATCAGCCTGACACAACATTGGCTCAACCAATGGCATGAGTTTGGAGGCGGGGCTCTCAGTTTGACCAACCAATGGCAGAAAGGGGGAGTGTTCAGGAAACTGGTTTAGAAACAGTCATTATTTTCTTCACCTTTAAGCAAACTATCATAAAAGGCAGTGGAACATAAACATTCATGTAATAATGTGAGAAAGAAAAAATTTCCAAAGTAAGATCAAAAGCCCTCATTTCCCCCAGTCCAACTCCTCAGTGTTTTTACTTTAAAAAACTACTATAGTAAGATGATTTACAGTGAGCACGGGAACTGTTGACAAGGCTAAATTAAATATGCTTTCCATAGGCAGATTCAAATGCACCTGGTTGAACATGGCAGCACTGTTTACAGTATCAACGTGATCAGTTATGTTTGTTCATTGCTGGGCCTTAAAATCTGAATGAGGAAAAAAAATTAACTTAAATGATTTTAGCAAATGGCTGCACTATAACAAAGAGTGAAAAATTTAAGGGGGTCTGAATACTTTCCGTACCCACTGTACATGCTGCAAGCAAATCCTTAACTATGTGCACTTGTAGTGTACTAAAATACTTCCACATAATATTAATGAAAAAGGCCACTTAAGTGTACTTGTCTTTTAACTACACCTTTAAAAAAGTGCACTAATCCATTACAATAACGTCAAACTAAAAGTTTTACGTTAAAGTACATTTTAAATCATTGTTTTAATACATTTTGTCATGTTTTAATGAAGTACACTTAGTTTGATGTGTTGACTAACATACTAAAACACATGTAAAGTGCTATATTATGTTATATATTTAAGATTAATATATTTTAAATGTACCAAATTTTAACTTCAACATTACAAATGTGTAATTATAATGTATGACATAATAATATTCAATACAAATCATATTAAAGTATATTTTAGCTTACAATAAATGCTTATCAGTACAATTGCAGTAACCATATTTTAAAGACAATTGAAGTAATTATGAAATTACATATGATGATGTATTTAAGTCCTACTTAAGTGGGTCAAAAAGCACTCAAAAGTTCAGCTAACTACATTTAATATAAATTTAAACACATACATTTTTATTTAATTACAATTAACATGCAATTAACTGTCTGAAAAAATACATTCAGTTCACACTTAAGTATATTCTTTTAAAGTAAATTGTTTATGTACTAATTTTTTTTATATGTACTTTTATCACAAGGGAATGCAGACTATATCTTTTTTATTATTTTATCTATTTAAAAGAAAATCAGATGGCACACATCAGCCGTTAATATCTGCTTATTCATGACTAATTACTAAAGGTTAGACGTTAGAATTCACCCGTGCAACCATAAAAGCAAAGAAAAACATGTCAGCAAATAGAAAAATCTCAGTTCAGCAAATAATATTCATCTCAACTATGCAAAACAAATGCGCGTTTACCCCCTATAAATCAAAGCCAGTCTGTGAATATTAAAGCAGCAAAACAATCCTAGTTGGTTAACATCAGAGAATCGTCGCTGGTTTTGGTTTTCATGGATGCAACCATTTGCAAAGTGTCACATTTAATTTCTCCCCAACATTAGGGTAAACAAGCACGGCGCTCATGGCTCTGTTAAAAGGCCAGCCTCGCTTTAGGAGGAGAGGAGAGGCGTCTTGTTAAGGATCAATTTGTGTGGACAGCCGTACAAATGGCAGCGAGACACAAAGTTGTCTTTGGCATACGCTGCCGTGATTGATGGCTGCACACCTGCGCCGTAAATCCTCCTGACAATGCTGAGACGGATCTCCTGCATGCGTTCGCTCTCTCCCCGCACCCACCCCGTCCCTTCTCCCCACAGCTCTCGCATTCATTCTTTCTTTCCTTTTTTTTAAACAGATATCCAAAACACATCACTCGCCCCCTCTCTTTTATGTTGGGCATTGTAATGTGCAAACACACACAGCCAACACATAAATATGCTTATCAGACACTTTATATGTAAATTCTCAGGGAGCATTGAGTGGCAGGGAGTTTATATTGTGAGACTGTTACAAAAATTAAAAAGCGATCCTTAGCGAATACCAAATGAAGGCATTTCCGGAGTGGGAAATTTTTTTACGATTTCACGATTTTAAACCTAAAATTCACAGTGGAAGATTTGAGGAGGTTTTGAGGAGGCACCATGGGTGTCTTAATCAAACATGATTTGTTCACATGTGCCATCTTTTGTTTTAATATAAGGAAGTCCTCGTTCCTCTCAGAGGAAGGGGACAATTTCCACAGCACAGAAAACCAGAAGTTGGATAAAAAGAAGAACAGAAATGGAATAATGAATAAAATATATTTTTGTGCATATGAGATGAATAAGAAACAATGAGTCTGTTTAATGCTGATAGGGGTGCAATTACCTTTTTGTGAACCGAAAAGTGCCTTTTAAATCCCAATTCAATCTCTAAATTTGAATTAAGGTAGAAAAAATTATACGGATTTGTAATTTGAATTTAACTAAGAAGAAATACAGAGTTCTGGCATGAAACTCTGATGGTGCAGTCTGATAGGTCTAACTCAATCTGACGTAATGACG
>NW_015542358.1:969081-1013178 GCF_001515605.1 Sinocyclocheilus anshuiensis | reverse complement strand
ACATTACCATGCCAATCCCTCCGAGAGTTGTCATGACAGAACTTGAAATTCAATTAAATTCATGCAACTACTAAGTGCAATTTCTTGAAATGAAAACATGAACACAAACTTTCATTATAATGCTTGTCTGAAAGTAAGCAAGTAAATTAAACAGCCTAAATAAATAAACTAACTTTAAATGTTGGAAGTAAATAAATAAACAACAACTGAATAAACAAAAATAAATAAAACATATAAAACATGATACTCCTCCTGCTCAAATAATAATAATTATTATTAGTAGTAGTAGTAGTACTAAATCAATACAAATACATTTTTTTAAATAAATAAAATATTTATCCTGCACGAAAAAAAAGAAAAAAATTGATACAAATAAAAAATAAATGAAATACATGATGTCCCTCCTGCTCAAATAATAATAATAACAATATTAACAACAAAAAAATGAATGAATGAATGAATGAATGAATGAATGAATGAATGAATGAAGGAGACACTCCTCCTGGACAAAAAACAACAATTACTAAACAAATTAATAAACATTAAATATGATGCTTATAACAATAATGCTAACAACTAAATAAAACAACAGTACTGAATTTTTGAATTACAGTTCTCTTTTTGTCATTCAAACTCCATTTCCCGTGGGTTCAGTTTCCATACCAACTCGTGAACTGAAAGGAAGTTGATTCTTAAGTTCAAAATTTTGCTCAACCCTGTTAAACGCTCATATTTCTGTTCAATTAAGCTGTCAGAGTGTGTGTGTGTGTGTATGTGTGTGTAGGAGGGAGAGAGAGAGAGAGCCATAAAGAAAGGAGTGAAAGAAGAGTCAGTGACAGAAATATTGAGACAGAGAGGCTGAGAGAGAAAAAAATAAATCACCTGTTCAGAATTCACCTCAGCTTTGCGCGTCCCCAGACTATAACATGAGTTGACAGAGGAGGAATTTCCAGAAGAATAACATCCAAACTTGACACACGATAGGGTGAATATTAGATTTAGCCTGTTGTAAGATGTTAGTGTCCTTATGATTTTCCTGCCGTAACAGATAGGTATAAATAATTAAGCATCTTTTTCCCCTTAAAACGGCTCAATGGGGAGAAAAAAAGAAGAAATAATGAGAAAACAATCAGTGAAAGACCTTCATGCTCCCAGCGTCCAAGAATACCACAGAACAATTGAAATTAGCATCGCTTTGTGGGTATTTCAAGGTATTTTTTTCTGGAAAAAAAATAATAATGCATTATTCAGATAAAATGGTAACTATTTGTTTTATGGAGGCATAGCATGCCTTATATTTCTAGCCTATAAAATATGGCATTAATGCTGTGCATGCTGGAGCCATTTATTCATTTTACAGCATAAATCTGTGGTGCAAAAGGGCAGAAATCACACTAGTGACAGATGAAGGGCAGCTGTGGTGGCAAAGTCCCTTTATCAAATGATGCAAATGCCCAACTATGGCTAAGGCACTTGATTAGGCACCAGGGGCCCAATCAGCGTTCTGGATCTTGCTCGCTCCCCAGGTGATTGGCTAATAAGAAATGCATGAAAAGGTACAGACACAGCATGTGGCAAGAGAGGTTGCACATTCTGGATGGTTCTGCATCTCAGCACCTACCGGTGACACCTGGAGACTGCTGATGAAGCGAACAAACGGACAAAAAAAAGCAAGAGCAAACAAAACATAATGAAATCTGACTTTCATATTTTAGAGATGCACGCAAGCTTTGCATGGGAAAAAACAGCAGCAGTGTGCACAAGAATAAAACACACTTTGAGTTTTTGAAAAAATTGCATTTTGAAAATACATACGGCTACATAATTACATGGATTAAGAAAGAATTACATTTTAAAGTATTACATTGTGATTATTCATTTATAATTGAATCATTAATTCATATAAATAAATACATGTTATATTCATTCATATAAATAAATAAACGTATTTTATTTACTTATTAATTCAGTTATCTAAATAAATAAAAACAATTAATTCATTCATTTCATAAATATTAATTAAAATTAAGATATTCATTCATCCATTCTTTTAAATAAATAAATATATACATTTTATATTTTTCATTAATTTTATAAACCAATTTCAAAAACTGTTAATTCATGAGAATGAATGAATAAAATGTAAAAAATAATTGATTCATTTATTTAAATCAACATATATTTATTCATTTTTAAAATGAATAAAAATAGCCTACATTTATTTTATTCATTCACTTTATACAGATTACTACAAAAAAATGTTTTAATTATACATTTATTTAAATGAATAAATACATATAAATAAATATTTTTAAATACATAAATAAATGAATCATTCATTAATTCCTATAAACAAACAAACAAACAAAAATCTGCATTAGCCATGGCCTCTGATCACATTGAGTCGTAGTGTTCATGCAGGAAATGCAACTGAATCCTCTCAACATTTTTCAACCTCTATTCTCCCTTGACTCCCCATCATTTCTTGTCCTCTCTCATCCTATACTTTATAGAAGGGATGGGATTTGTGATTAGCAGCACAGTCGGTCATATTTGGCCCTGAGCAGCTATTTCTAACCGAGCAAGAGCAGCTTTTTACTTGAATGGTGCTGAAAATCTAAGTAATTGTTTGTCAAATTACATTTCAATAACTTCACACCCCGAATAAAATCTGACGACAATAACACGCATTCAGACCGGCCCAGCAAATGTGCAAACATGTTCTAGTGAGTGTTATAATTTATCCTATTCATTTATGTACAAGTGGAGCATCTCTGCCTTATAAAGTGTCTCCACTACTTTAATAATATACTTTAGAAAGATATAATTAAGTGTGAACTAAATATAATGTTTTCAGACACATAATTGCATGTTAACTGCAAGCAATCAATAAAATTGCATTGTAATTTACATGAAAGGCAATTAGCTAAACTGTTTTGACCCACTTAAGTAGGACTTCAGTACATCTTTATATGTAATTTCATAATTATTTCTATTGTCTTTGAAATATGGTTAAAGTACTGCTGAATGTACTGGCAAACATTTATGGTAAACTAAAATATACTTTATTGCTATTTCTACAGAAACTCATATGTCGTATTGTAATTACACATTTTTAATGATGATGTATCAATTTAGTACATTTAAAATATATTAACTTGAATAAAACAAATTATAATCAAGTACTTTACATGTGCTTCAGTATATCAAAATAAGTGCACTTTGAAACACGACAAAAGATTATTAAAACATAATAATTTAAAATGTACTTTAAAGTAAAACCTTTAATTTAACATTACGGTGTACTTTTTAAAACGTGTACTTAAGTGTGTTAAGAAACACAGTTATGAAAGCATCTCTAAGTACACTTAAGTGGCCATTTATTTGATTAATATTATATTATCTGTAAGTAGAGTTTTTAAAAGCATACTTTTAAGCTGTGAAGTACACTACAAGTGCACATTTAATACAATTAAGTGAACTTCTCAAATTAGTAATAGTGATACTTCCCAGGCAAAAAAAAAAAAAGTATATTTGTACTTCATATACTAGAAATTATTCTTTAGTCCTTCTTAAGACAATCTTAAGAACATCAAAGTGTACTCAAATGTGCTTTTTTTTTTTTGAGACACCATTAATATAAAATAATGTGCTTTTAACACTTTTTCTGTATTAAAAAAATGTATTTAGTTACCACTTGTAGTACACTTGAACTAGTGTATGAAAGAAGTGGTGTACTTCACGTACTACAAGAAGTACTAAAGAATAATTTTTAGTATATTAAGTACAAAATTAGTGCATGAAAATAGAGCACTTTTAGTACATTATGAAAGTGCTCTTTTTTTTCCTGCCTGACCAAACACCACTAATAAACCAGGAATGCCTGTGGCAGGTTGCTCTCACACAAACGCCTGCATTTTATATTTTTGCCTGGCTCTTTGCATTTTTTAAATACAGATGGAAAGCTCCATTTTCATAATCAGCCCAATGATCAGCTATCACAGGCGGTGGAACCAAAGTCAAGTTGTCCTAACAGATGATGTGCTGCCGTAAACAGTGAATCTCTCTTCTTACACAATTAAAGAGTGAGCTTATTGATTTCCGATGGGCCGCTCAGGTGACTCTGCAGCGGCTGCAGGTCGTCACAACGAGCCCTGGGTAAGGTGACCAGTGCCTCTCTCTTCCCATTGTCTCTCACGCTCTATAGACTGTGGCTGTCCTCGGTCAGGTACAGTACATACAGGATGAGGTGTTCCCATGAAAGTGCCACTGCAGCATTTTGAGAGGCGGTCTTCTTCATTAGCTAATGTGGCGGTACAGGATCAGCGATTAAACCTTAAACAGGTTTCCTGGAGAGCTGCTGGATGGGGGTCATATTTAATGGGTAAAAAGACACATGAATGTCAAGGTGATAAGCTTTTTTCACCAGCACTATGACAAACATTTATAACTTACACAATAGAATAGACTCAAAAAGATAATTAGGCCTAAATGTAAGACTATATATTTGAATTGCAATAACATTTCCATCCATTTGGATTATACACCACATAAATGTGATGCATATTTGTCAGTCATAAAGTACATAATGAAACCAGTAAGAAACAGGTATGATTTCTGCACTAAAAAAATAAATAATAATAATAATTAATAAATAAACTATTCAAAATAAATAAATAAATAAATGGATGCTGTCAAATGATTAATCGCAATTAATCGCATCCAAAATAAAAGTTTTTTTTTACATAATATATGTGTGTGTGTGTTGTGTATATTTATTATGTATATATAAATAAACCCATACAGCATATATTTTGTAAGTATTTACATGTATTTAAATGTATATATTTATATTCATATAAATTATATCATATATAAATATATTTAGTATATAAACGTAGCATATTTTTCTTAAATATATACATGCATGTATGTGTATTTATATATACATAATAAATATAGATTGCTTAGAATCAGCATAAACCTGTTCTTTGTTAAAAATAAAAACAATTAAATGTATTCAGTTAAAAAGTCAAATTATTAAAATATGAAAAAAGCAATATTAAGTTAGTTAAAATGTATAATTTAGTGATAATAAATAGTTGAAACCTGGCTATTGTGAAGGTATCTAACGCTTGTGTTGTGCTGAAAATGCTTTACCTCAGTTTTTGAGTAAAGAAAGCATTATTTATGGATAATTTTGGCATTATTTACTGCATGAGTTTAAACCAATGAGACCTACGTTCAAACAGTGCTAACTGAAAGAAAACAAGCTGATAAAAAGATTGAATTAATTTAATAATAATATGGCATTACAAGAAATTTATAAGCAATTTTTGTAGGCCAGAAGTAAGTGAGGGGCAAAAATAAAGTATGTTGAATTTAATTTAAATTTAATTTAAAAAAAAATTGGTCCAGAACATAACATGAGGGTTAAAACACATTGAGTTTATTCTTACAGAAATTATCTTACCTGTTTTTTACATGTTTGCCTAAAAGTATGCATCACATTATTATTATGTTAAAACTGTCTAATCCAAACAAATGGACATTTTATATGCAATTCAAATACATATATAGTAAATTTAGGCCTAAATATCTTTTAAATAGCTGGTCTATAATGTTAAACTGACTAGTGAGACAACTGTTCTGCCACAGCTAAAGCAATAAAGAATAAAGAAACAAACACACACAAGGATGTCAGGACTCACAGCAACTGAATATACGCAACAAATAAAACACTGGAGACAGACACACAGCCTCTCGCCATAAATAAACTTGCTGGATTTGGGGATATTATTCATGTCCATATGTGCAAAATAGCAGCGTGCCACCCATTTCAATAACAAATGCCCTCGGTAACAAATGTGATTCCTGCAAGCCGAAGCATTTGTTCAGGCATTCCAGCATTAATGGCTTTCCATTAAGACAGACCGGCAGCAAGGCATTCTGAAGATTTTAACTTAAAACTGCCTCTCTGTAGACTGTCAGTGTCTTCAGAAAGCGTGCTTGAATTGCTAGTGTTAAAAGTAATTTGCAATTTACATAGTCGTGAGGAGCTGCTGTTGAAGGATGCATAACTAACTAAACTAGAAGGAGGCTGAAAATTAAATGTGCTTAATTTTACTGAATGTGCACTTGAGGTGAACTTCAAATCTTAAAAAGTATATATTTAAAAACTGTACTTGCATATAATATAACATTTCTGAAATATAAATGCCATTTAAGTGCGTTAAAGACAGACTTTCGTGACTATGTTTCTTAACACACTTAAGTGCATTTTTAAAAAGTGCTCTTTGTTATAATGTCAAATTACAAGTTTTACTTTAAAGTACATTTTAAATCATGTTTCAATAAACTTTTGTTGTGCCTTAAAGTACTTATTTTGATGTGTTGACTAACATACTAAAGCACAAGTAAAGTACTTGATTATAATTTTTACTGTACTGTGCTATTCAGTATTACTTTCAAAGTCGATATATTTTAAATTAACTAAATTGCTAATTATTTTTTACAAATGTCTAATTACAAATATATTTAAACACATTACATATACTGTAAGTTTAATTAGGAATTACTTTTTATTATATTACGTAAAGTAGTATATTTTACTTTACCATAAATGCTTCTCAGTACATTCATCAATAACCTTAAACCATGTTTTAGATAATAAAAGTAATTATAAAATTGAATTGCATAAATATGTACTTGAGTCCTACCTAAGCGGGTTAAAAGAGTTGAGCTAATTGAATTTAATATCAAATTAAACTACGTTTAATTTAATTGCAATTAAGATGCAATAACAGTAAGTGTCTGAAAACATTAAAAGAATATATTTAAGTGCAAACTGAATGTTAAGTATATTATTTGCATAAGTAATCTTTTTTTTTTTAAAGTATGCTAAAGTCTATGGTCTTTGATAAATGTTTGAAAAAATGCAATAGAACATTGCTACCATGATCATTGTGTTGAGAAGTACGTACTTCTAATAATTTCAATGCCTGCAATATAAAATAAACATATTGCATGGTTACAAAGACCATTCATGAAAATTCCGTCATCATTTACTCGCCCTCATGTTGTTCCAAACCTGCATGAGTTTCTTTATTCTGTTGAACACAAAAGATATTTTGAAGAATGTTGGTAACCAAACAGTTGCTGGTAGCCACTGATTTTCATAGTGTTTATTTCTAGTAAGTCAATGGCTACCATCAGCTGTTTGGTTACCAACATTCTTCAAAAATATGTACTCAACAGTAGAAAGAAACTCGTGCAGGTTTGGACCAAATGGAGGGTGAGTAAATGATGAAAGAATTTTAATTTTTTGATGAACTGTCCCTTTAAATCCAAAAGTAATTTAGCCAGTCCCTCTATCTGGGTCAGTGGCAGCATGAGCAATGGTGTAAAAACAAATCAATTTTTTTCAGTTTCACACAGATCTGACTGTACATGTCAAAGGATGAACTCTAACTAGAGTACTTTTCAAGTTTATTTACAAAAATATTGAAATTTTTCAACTTTCGATTCCATTTCCCCCAGAAAATAAGCATCGATTGTCGTCGATTGTCTCTAAATCTCACTTCAATTTATTCAACGTTGTGTCTTAACAGTGCTTTAGTAGCTGGTCTGAAATCGGTTTGCTTCAAACCTTCACATAAAACAAACCGTACTCCCTCATCTGCCCGAGCGCTCGTCTGAAATCAGTCACATTCAAGCTCACTCGGTTAAACAGGCCTCTAGTCTTGCCTTCGACAGCTTGCCGTGACTTTTACTATTGGCCTCTAGGGTCGGCGAGTGCCATAAACCATCTTATTACACTCAGATCATATTAATTTGCCTTTGCCACTGCGTTTATTTGCAGTATAACAACATGCAAAGCACCAGCTGCCTTGTCTGAATGACGGGCTCCGCTCCACATTGTTTTTAGCCACGACGTTCATTTAGAAATGTGTGAAAGACCAAACATGAGAACCAATTTGCTGTTTTGACTTAAAGGCACGCTATCCATCTTACAGTCGCCTGGTTTTGCATGCGACAGAGTTAATGGAGAAGGACAGGGTGCTTTTAATGGGAGAACTGAGAGGAAGTGACGTGGAATGACTTGAGAAGACCCTTTTTCCCTGCAGGTTTTCCCGGCTCAATTAGCAGACTCTCTTTCTGCTGAAGGGGGATTCAGCATGTGACAGAGAGAGAGAGAGAGAGAGACAGTCCTGTGTGTTTGTGTGTGTCCCGACGGCCCGCGGCATTACCCAGTCTTATGGATCGGAGCCCCACAGAGCCGAACTTAACAAGCCTGGACTGTGGCAATACTTGCTGATCTGCTGAATCCCACTCATGTTAATTGATGGGCTAAGTTAGAAGAAAGAATAAATAAAGGCTGTCGGACAGTAGCTGCAGGTCTCTGACTCACTCAATGAGTAACTGAGCAGATGTACTATAGTAAAAAACACTGGATGTTCAGAATAACATACGACCACACCACTCTCACTATGTCTGCAGTATGTAGTATAAATACTGTGCGAAAGCTCTGTATCTAATAATGCATTGTGCATGACTTTTTGATAAATGAACCAGACGTTACTTGTGATTAACATCTCATTCTTAACCCATAATTTGATCAGACTTCCAAATGTCATGTTTTATTCAAAAAATAAAAAAAAGATTCTATATCCAAAGCATGTTAACTACTACTAAAAATTATACATTTAAGATAAAATTATATTTAAAAAAAAAATAATCTAACCAAAATACAAATCTGTTCAAAAGTTTGGAATAATTAAGATTTTTTTATGTTTAAGAAAGAAGTATCATGCTCAAAAAAAAAGCTGAAAAAATGCATCAAAAATGCATTAATGGCAGTAATATTGTGAAACGTGATATAGTTTAACATTTTTAGCATCAGTGTCACATGATCCCTCAGAAATCATTCTAATATGCTGATTTGCTGCTCATGAAACATTTCTGATTATTATCAGTGTTAAAAACAGTTGTGATGCACAGTGTTATTTTATCAGTGATTTACTATAGGCTAATAGTTTTTTAATTAATAGTTTGAATTAGTTTTTATTTTTACATTTTTTATTTTCAGTTTAATTTTTGTTAATGTTTTAGTAATTATGTTGTGTGGTTTTGACATTTTTTATTCTTTAGTTTTTTTTTAAATATAGTTTTTATACATTTTTTATTTCAGTTTGAGTTTTTTCAGTAACTCATGTTAAACTAAATTAAAATGAACAATATAGCTAGCTGAATTTTGTTAAATTTATGTTTTTTAAATATTTTAATACAGTTAATGTTTATTTCAAATAACAAATATATTTATGATTTTGGTTTTAGTTAACTATAACTGTTGCTGCATGATATTAATGTGGAAAGCGTAATTATTTATTTATTTATTTGTTTATTTATTCAATTGTATTTATTTATTTATTTTTGGAAAAATTCTTGAATTTTTTTTTTTTTTTTATAAATGCTGTTCTTTTAAACTTTCTATTTATTTGGAACAGAAATCTCTTGTAACATTATAGATGTCTTTACCATCACTTTTTGATAAATTTTTCTTCAATTTCCTTGATGAACAAAATATATTTTTTATTTAATTCAATGTTAGTGTACATATAGTACTGCTAATATTTCACTATATTATACATAGATTTTATTTTTAAGGACTCTTAAAAAGCATCAAAAAGACTTATATTTCATCAACAAAATATTTCACAATATATTATTTTGTGAAGCAACATGAAAGAATAAGCAAACTGCTCATTCAACATTAAAAAAAAGCTGCATGCAGCCAAAACTTTCAATTCAATAAATCTGATGCAACAATAACCTATCCTAATAACCATTGATTAATTCATGGAAAATATTCAATATTATAACCCACTGCTTTATTTCTGTATTAAACAGCAGTTGCAGTTCTTCAACTCGCCTAATTGCAGTTCTGTCTTTTAAAGCGAACATGTGATGAGCGTCTCAATAGCAACAGGAGGAAAATTGTTGGGAGCAAAAACACGCAAGGGAGAAAGCAAACAGATGAAAGTGCTGGAGCAGCAGAACTCAAGGCCTATATAAATGTAATGAATTATTATTTTTTATTATTAACTGAAAAAATAATGCATTGTATTAACAGTGCTTGCATTTTAATGCCTTGTATTTCCAGGGCTTGCATTGTTAGGTCCTGAAATTTAACAAGTAGTACAAGTTGTACAGTGTTAAACAACTTTTTAATCTTTCATATAAAAACAACAGCAAGTTTTTGAAAGAAGTCTCTTCATGTTCATCATCCAGGCTTCATGTATTTGATCAAAATTGGAGAAAAAACATATACAATACAATTTAAAATAAGTTTATTCATGTGATGCAAAGCTGAATTTTCAGCTCCATTACTCCAGCCTTCAGTTTCACGTGATCCTTAAGTCTTGTAAGTCTTGACTATCACTTTTTTTATATATATATTTAACACATAAGTTTCCAAATATTAAAAAAAATGTTTCCAACATTGATATGTCAGCATATTAGAATGATTTCTGAAGGATCATGTGACACTGAAGACTGGAGTAATGAAGCTGAAAATTCAGCTTTGATCACAGGAATAAATGACATTTTAAAATATATTGACATAGAAAACAGTTCTTTTAAATTGCAATAATATTTCACAATATTGCTGTTGTTACCGTATTTTTGATTACATAAATGCAGCCTTGATGAGCAGAAGAGATTACATATTCAAGCACTTGTGGATGGACTGAAAGAGAATAATTCAGCAGTCTGTTTCTTCTGTGCTCTTATTGTGTCTCCAGATCATTTGCTATGTGCTCAGACTGTCATGCTACACACACCAAACAATTCAGACAGACACAAAAAGATGTTTAACAGGTCAGCAGTGAACATGCCGCAGCTCTTTTGAGGAGTCTGATTAGACAGGCATTCATGCATGGCACGGCAATATGGCACAAAGAAAAGCCACTACGATGAGATGATTTCAGCTGAAAGACACTTTGGTCAGGCACCTGTGGACCTCTATTTGACAACATGATCTGATGATGAGAGATACTGAGCGGCTTATTATGAACACTTCAATAGCAAAGAATACTGTGTTATAATATCAAAGTAATATGAACATAAAGAGCATTTTTCAGACTTTGTAGTCGTTCTAACTCTGCTGGCAAGATGTCTAATTCTGTTGAATTGAAAGAGCGCTCAGTGTGGGTCAGGGATGTTCTTTACTTCACAAAATGAGAGAAAGTTAGATACTCTCTTCATCGACCCTGCAATATGTTTGTCAAGCACATGTCCAAACTCTCCAGCTTGATCCTGCTCTCTGTTTGATCCTTCCCACCATCTCCAGCCTTGATGTACTTACCAATTCTGTATTTCTTGGTGAATGTACTGTAGGATTGTGTTTATGTGAGATACTGTACTCAGAATGCATTTGTTTACTTTTCTCTTTTTGAAGGGTTTATGTATTTTTTTAATAAAAACTTCAGTGTATTTGCTCACTATTACTGTTATTATTTCTCTGTTGTCTGCTTTTTTTTTTTCTTTCTACCTTTGTAATGTATCTTTAAAATGTATAAATAAATCATTTAAAAAGAACAAATAGGCAGAATTCTGTTTAGGGCTACTTTAATTCTACACTGTAAAAAAATATTGTTTTGGAGTTGTAAATAAAGTGTATGTTTTACAAGAAAACACTATTTCAGTCTTTCACCTTCGGAATTCAATTTTTAATTCAATGTGTTAATTGCAGTAATTTCTGAGTGAATACCAATTTATTTCAGTGTATTCTTATTTTATAGTCCTATGTTAATGTATATGAATTATAAATGCAATATAAAATTTATGTATTATAAATTAAATGAATATGTTTATTAAAATACATCTTACTTATAACAGTAAACATTGTCGAATTTTACTTAAATCATAAAAAATGAACATAAATAAGCAGAATTCAGTTTAGGGCTACTTTTGTTCTACACTGTAAAAAAATTAAGTTGCAAATAAAACAAATTATTGGAGCATGTTTTACAAGAAAACACTATTTCAGTCGTTCTACTTAAACATTTTATGTTTAATTAAATGTTACTTGCTTTTTCTTTGCAATTATTTCTGAAGTTTGCTAATAGTCGTAGAGAAAAATAGTTTCTACACCAACTTTTGTACAGTGTATTTTCTTAGTGCTGTTAATTTACATTAATTATAAATGCAAAGTATAATTTATTTATTATAAATTAGAATTATTCAATTATTATACATCTTGTAAAAAAAAGAAAAGTCAAATTTTACCTTTAATTCTACACTGTAAACTTTTTTCAAAGTTGTAAATAACACAGAGATTATTTCCATCTTTCTACTTTCCTCTTTTTCATCTTTTATTTCACATTTAATTCTTTGTAATCATTTGAGAAATTAATTAGCAATTTCTGAGTGAAAATGTTTGTTTTTTTCTACAATTATTTTTCCAGTGTATACCATTTAATTAAAAATATCCCATATTCCCAAATAAACGAACAAAAATAAAACAAAGAGGAAGGACCATTGCATTTCTGCAAGCTTGTTGAATCAAAATTGTATTACTGCCTTGTTCACATGTACTCTCACACAATGAATAGCAAGATGAAAGTATTCACAAGGCCTGCCATTGTTTCCACTTCTTGAAAGACTGTCAAGCCACGTGCAAGACACTTGTTTGATCAGTGGAAACAAACCGAACATACAGTTTTTAAGAGCACAGAACACCTGACAACTGTTTGCGTGTGGAATTTCAAAGGTGCATGTGAAAAGTACGATTAAAATTTCAGCACCTTGGACAGCAGCCTCATGAGACACTCCAGCGGCGGCGGCCTTGAAAACGCTTTACTCACTAACAAAACCTGAGCTTCCCCAGAGAATACAGCACACTTCGTAAACGAACCTGTCGTCCCTCCTGCGGACTGCAAGGCGGAGGTGTGTGCTGCAAGCACAGGAAGTCCAACTTAAACTAGTGAACGTCTCTCTGAGAGAAATTCCCAGCATTTCTCCACATCTCTCTCTCAGCCCAAGCATGCCACGCACAGCTGACTGAATAATGCAGAGGCTTTGCCCACTGCTCAGGCATGAGTAGATAATCTGGCCACAAGGACACAGTGTGTCAACATTGCACTTATTGTTATTTATTTATTTCTCTAGTCCATCCGAGACAGGAGGGAAAAAGGCAGCAGAAGGCAAAAGCGCACTCTCTCACACTCTAAAGTTTTTTCTTTCTTTAGCTCGTCCACGTCTTTTCAGGGAAAAAAGCATTTTTGGGAAGCTTTCAGCCCATTGGGTCCCAGCGGCGGATTGCTTGCACGTGGACAGTGAAGGAGCTCAGTGCATTAGCAGCATAATCGGCTCTGGAAGTTCTGGAAACGAGGAGCATCTCTGGTTTTTAATTACCTTTCTAAATTTAGGGCTGAACACCAATTAAACAGTGAATCCTTTGGGGGTTATTGATGGTGCAATCATGTGGCATGTTCAAATTTGACTTTTTTATTATTTGCACACTAGCAATGTGATTCAGAGCACTGACTATTAGTAGTTCAAGATTAATTTGCATAAACACAATCTTTTGTCTACATTGTTAGCAAAAAGGGAAACTCAATGTTATTGAGACTAAAAAAAGCAATTATTATCCACAATATTTTCTTGTTTTTCACAGTTCTGATTTTAACAGAAAGGACAGGAAAAGGCAGTTAATTCATAACTGTGACGTCACACCCATAAAGGAACATTCAACTGGAGGGCAAAACAAAGCCCGCCGGTTATTTTTACTAACTACTAATGAACTAAGACAGTGATATTAAAGGAATAGTTCACCCAAAAATGAAAATGTGCTGAATATTTACTCACCCTCAGGCCACCCAAAATGTAGATGAGTTTGTTTCTTCATCGGAACAGATTTGGGGAAATGTAGCATTACATCACTTGCTCACCAATGGAGCCTCTGCAGTGAATGGGTGCCGTCAGAATGAGAGTCCAAACAGCTGATAAAAACATCACAATAATCCACAAGTAATCCACACGATGCCAGTCTATCAATAAATGTCTTGTGAAGCGACAAGCTGCGTATTTGTAAGAAACAAATCCATCATTATAACATTTTAAACTTTGAACGAGTCCTTTCATAATATTGCTTTCTCCAGTGACAAAAGTTGTCTCGTCTGAATCAGGAGACACAATATACACAGAAAAAGCACTTTTTACAATCAGAAACAGTTCAAAACAGATCTTAACAAATATAGTCGTGTGAAGCTTGTCGCATGGATTTTCCTATTCAGTCAATTGTGTTCATTATTGATATCAAGGACATGAAGGGGGTTTGATCTCCAAGTAACCTCATCGAGGCATTCGCGTTGTGAATTGACGTTCGCTTGAAAGCGAACTGCACCAGTCAAATTGATAAAACAAGCGGTGGTCCAGCACACAATGTGACTGTGGTCACCCTTCACTCATTTCTGCTGCTTGAGAAGTATATTAAAAAGTCATACAACTTGGGTTCAGTACGATAAATGGAAATTCTGTCATCAGTTACTCACCCTCGTATCGTTCCAAACCCATAAGACTTTCATTCATCTTCAAAATACAAATTAAAATATTTTGAATTAAACCGGAGAAATTTCTGTCCGTCTGTTAAAAGGCCATTGCACCAAAGCTTTGACACACATGAGTACATCAAATATGACAAACAGAACCTGAAATGTGCTTGCTTGACATGCAAGAACAAACTTCATTGGCTTGTGCATCTAGCAAATGCATCTTAGCTTCCGTTTACCATATTTGATGTGCTGTGTTGTGTGTGCGTTGATCAAAGTTTATACGTGAAAAAAGAAAAAGAAAAAAAATAACTGTTGGAAATATGTGGGTGAGTAACTGATGTCAGAATTTTCATTTTTTGGTGAGCTAAAACCTTTTCAATCAGCAGCACATAATGTTGATAGCTACAAAAACAAAATTAATTTAGGAAGTGAATGGGGATAATCTATGATAATTAATGCTAATATACTCTGTGTCCATAATACAGCACCAGGACATAAACATCATTTTAGTGTGCAAAAAATATATATATTAACCTTTTTGTGTAAAGTTATATCCAGTTTTACTGCACAGCATCAAAGAACCTTTTTAGCTCAGACAGAACAGATGTATTAACAGAATAATTAATGGAAGTGCTTTTATTAAATCTGACTCCATGTAACATCAGGGGTTCAACCGTAATTTTTCTAAGCTACGAGTATACTTTTTGTGCGCAAAGAAAACAAAAATACACGAAACAGCTTGTAACACTCCAAAGAGAAAAGAAAACTTGAAATCGCATTATATGACCCCTTTAACGTAAACAGCAACAGTGGCGCTTATTTATACTTATACTATTTATATTAAACATCACATGCCACAAAATAAAAAAATAATGACATTATTAGCCACTTTATTATAGGTTCACATAATAAATAAATAAATAAATAAACATTTAAATGTACTGAAGATAGGGGCGCCAAAACGCGCTGGGAGGCAAATCCTAACGGACAAATCACCTCAAGAAACTAGCCAACACACTCAAAACACCGCTGAAAGTCGCTGTGCAGTCTTCAAACTGAATTAGGAGCGATAAAAGGCTTATAAACGCAATCGCAGGGCAGATAGAGCAGGCATGCCGAGATGTGAAGCTCTTACCTGCTCAGATGAATCCTCGCAGGTGAAGTTGAGCAGACATGAGGAGAAGAGCTCCTCATCCGAAAGCCCATAACCGTCCATCGTCTCCGTGCTTCCGCTTGAATATTTCTTCCGAGAAAACGTCTGTTTCTTCCCCGTGATGAGTCTCAGCCGGTTCGGTTCTCCGTCGTCCTTGGGTTTAACGAACGGCTCGTGAGCCTCGGCAGCTCCACTCCGTCACGTGCGCGCCGTCGCTTCCAAAAAATCAGGATCTCTCCACCGGCACAGGGATGTTCATTCCTGTTTACATCTTCTTGCTTATAATGCCTTTAGTGTCACATATATGAGTACCGGGGCTGCCTGGGTCAGATTAGGATGTTTAGAATGAAACTGCATGGAAGAGAAAAGTAACAGGCTATGTCTCATGTTTACAGCTAATGAGGCCTGAGCTGTTGCAGTCATCAGGATGGATAGCAAACTGTCTTGGAAATATTTGTGGATTTCTCTACATGAATAATAAATACAATTTTCATGCTGGACTCATTAGGCCTTTATAGATTATTATTGTAGACAGTCAAATCAGTTTCATTTTTGGTTTAGGTGGTAATGTTTATATCAATAGTCCACATATATTTTCCATAAAAAACCTTTAAGTGTTTACCTTTACTGAATGAAAAAACAAATTCTGAGGTCCCAGGTGCTCTATTTTCGTGCACTAATTTTGTACTTAATATACTAAAAATTATAGACTTAAGATCATCTAAGTGTGCTCAACTGTGCTATTTTGGGACTCAAAAAAAGCACACTAAAATGTGCTTTTTACATACTATGTATTTAAAAAATGTATTTATTTACCACTTGTAGTACACTTGAACCCATCTTTCATACACTAGTACACTCAAGTGTGCTACAAGTGGTGATTAAATACAGATAGTATGTTAAAAGTGTATTTTAGTTCATATTCATGGTGTCACAAAATAGCACAGTTGAGTACACTTAGATGATCTTAAGAAGTTCTAAAGAATCAGTTTTAGTATAAGTGCAAAATCGGTGCGCGTTAATAGAACACTTTAAGTACATTATGGAAGTGTACTTTTTTTCACATGGGGTAACATCCCACAAATTATGTCAGTTGAGTTTGAATTTAACCCAAAATTATGTTCGACTTTGATGAGATCCATAAATGTGTGGTAATTTTTAAATAATATTTTCACTTCGGACTCATTCATGGACAAATTCAATCTTATTTGATCTTCCAAATGATGGTTGATGTGCTAAAATTATTTTTATTAATTGAACAAATAAAAAAAAATATGGTTTGTATAATACTGATTATAGGCATACATCCATCTTCCATATCGCTTGTACTACTTGGTTGTGGATGTGATGGATGATTACTGACAAACAGCAGGTTAATGATATCGGAATGTTAGGATAATGTTTGAAGAACATTCTGCAAACCAAAAACTAACATTCTATTTCCATTAAGAAAAGTTTCCTGGCTAACCAAAAACAAACCTTAAAAATAACATTCTGGAAACCAAAAAGTGTTAGCTGGGTAGGTCCTTATAGATTATAAAAGTGCAAAGTCAAACCAGCATTTAGATTGTGAGTAATGTTTAAAGTCCACGTATATGTTCCATAAGGATTTTGGGAACTGAGAGGCTGATTGTTGAATATAAAAAAAATAAAATAAGTCGTGGTATTGAAGGTGGGAGAGAGCGCTGTACATTCACTCCCCCCACCCACAATTCCTGCCGGACTTGAGACTCGAACTCGCAACTTTTGGGTTATGAGTCCGACTCTCTAACCATTAGGCCACGACTTCCCTAACTATCCCTAAAAGGGATAGTTCACCTAAAAATGAAATTTCTGTCATCATTTACTCACCCTCATATGCCTCCAAACCTGGCCTTCTTCCATGGTGCACCAACTGCATTGGCTTTTTCGTTATATTTTGCTCTTGCAAAGTGAAAAAGACAACAGGCCCTGTGTTTAAACCGGTTTAATGAACTATAACCCATTAATTATTCACTGGACTACACTTGGAATCTCGTTTCGCTCCTCAAATCCTCACACGCATCTCTTTCCTGGTTTATTTTCTTGAAAGTAATTTAAAACTTTATTTTCTCCCCTTATCTTCACTTCTAATCCCTATTAGCATCCTTTACTGTGTTTCTTTAAGTACACTCTAAACCCAACCGCTGGGTCAAAACAACCCAATAGCTGGGTTTGTCCCTTTTTAACCCAGCGCTGGGTTATATTTAACCCAGCATTTTTTAGAGTATAGAGACACAATAGACCGTATACTTAAGCTTTTATCTGTCAGACGGATGAAAAGCATTTTGGATTATCTGTTAATGTAAAATTAGGTAAATGACAGAAAAAGTTCTGTTAATACACAACCATTGAGGTCATTTGTAAGAAGTGCAATTTAAGTTTCCATTGAAATCAAGGTTTAAATATCCAATTACTATCTAAATATGTTGTGCATGTACATGAAAGTATATATATACTGTATATAAAAAAAGAATCCATATAGTAACTTTTTGCGAAAAACCTGTAGATGCATTGTGCCATGTCTGACATCAGTGACGCCGAATTATAAATTCACGTAAATTAACAGGATAATAAAATTGACATTTTCTTAATAGTTTACAGTCATGTATCAAAATCCTCAGTGCTGATGTTTCTTTTTGAATTGCCTGATAACAGCTCTACATAGCCTGCTCTACATATCAAAGAGAACAGATACATTGATCAAATGTTTGAACGGATGCATTTTTTATCTTACAGGCGCAGTGCTCGGTAAGCGCTTTTGAAAATTTACAGATGTTATCTATTGACTTTAATTTTAGGGATTCCTAGGGAGCCCTTTCATGCAATATTTCCTTTTGCTTTGTGAACAAATGTAGATATTGTGAAACTGAATAAATCTACAGCCAACAGAAGTTTCCTAATTATCAAAAAAAAAGCCTATTTTGACCCTAACTCTGGGCTTTAAACTGCAAGAAGTGATGCAAGCCAAATAAACACAGTAGATTGGTTTGTTCATCATCACGATATCGGATCATTTTCCTTTAGTGTAGATAGTGTAGACTGCATATTAGGGGTGTGCGATATTTATCTTCTACAATCATATCATAATAGTTGTTTTAACAATATGCAAGCTGACATTAATCTGTTTTTGAACTAATCATTTGAGTCAATGATTCAATATCAAATACAGCCACTTGCTACGTTTCTACATGAATCCACCGTTTTGAAGAAATCGTTTGAATGAATCACTCATTAATCACTGAAAAAGCGACTTGCAACCACCTACTGGTGGATTAAGTATCATATTTATTAATCCATGACAGGCCTAAATTAGCCAAGGTACCAGCATAAAAATACACTAAGCAAAATATTATTTAAAGGTAGAGTAGGCGATTTCGGAGAGGCTAGCAATAAGCTTTTAAAGCATAAGATCCCACCCTCCCTGCAAAGCACTCTCCAAAGCCACGCCTCCTTCAAAACACATGAGATATGATTGGACGAACATTTTATGGTCACCGACGATAAATACATATAAATGATTTTAGACCACTTAACTTAGTGATTGCTATCAGGATGTGAAGAGACTTTCAACCAGCATAACATAAAATATTTTTGAACTAAATCACCTATACCTGCCTTTAATTATCGGTATCGAAAAATCACAAAAAATATTGAGATGATGTTTTTTTCAATATCGCACACTCCTAACTGCATATTTAGCAATATGTACGTCGAGGCCTAGGTAAAGCTAATGGAAGTCATAGCATATGCTCCAGAGTCTCGTGTTAAGCTCTCATTTCTCACATTTGCAGCAATGCAGATGGCGGCAAATCTCCCTGAACTGTCTTTTAACTGAGCCGAGATTAATTTCTCAAAGATCCACCATTTGCGGTTTATTTCAAACAAGCAGGATAGTCCTCCTCTCTCTGTAGGGCTAATATATCAATGGCATCCTCGCGCAGTAACCCATCACAGGTAGGCTGCTGAGCTCCTGTCAGAGATGGCGTGATTGAATTGTTCCATCGCTCTGTCACCAGAGGGGCCATTACTTCAAATTAGCATACAAATTCAAACCAGGACAGATGGATTTGTCACATTCCAGTCGACATCTTCCTCCGAGATTGGCTTCGCTAACACTGTGCGATGAAGATAAGACACCTGTCTCTGCTTCATTCAGGACAACAGGTGGAGGACAGCATGGAAAGAGAGGTAGGGAAATGCGGAGTTGCCGACAAAAAAAAAAATTCAAACATCCTCAGAGTGCTGCGGGTGCTCCTGTAGACCCTGTGCATCGGCTTGATTGATATTTTGGTCATTGCAATATTTGTGCAAGTTGGGTACATTTGCAAGAAACAAAGCATGTGTCTACAATGCTGATGTTGTTGCTCCCAAATTTTGATTTAAAACAATGTTTAATACTCTCAGGCCTGAATAACACGTAATCCTAAATGGAATTAAGTATGCACTCATTCATTTGATCAAAGTAACATTTGATGCATGTTGATGGCAGTGATGTGCAGTTTTTAGTCTATGTTTTAGACTCAGTAAACCATTTGTGACCCTGTCTGTGAAATCCAGGCTAAAGTCTCAAAATCTAATTACGAGATAACAAGCATCAAAGTTTGATTTCAACCATTCATTTCACTATGATTTCAATGTTTGACGTGGCCTTACTCAGTCAATATTAAAGATATAAAGGTTACATTTTCACAGAATGTTCTACGTCTTTATGAGGGATGATTTTATGTAGAAAACAATAAATCACAAAAAAAATGGCTTTAGCTGGGTTTTCACAGGCAGGGTCACATTTATTTATGGACCTCAAAAGTTACTATGAAACTGTCTATCTTGTATATAAATACAGAGCAGAGTAGATTACTCACAAATTGTAATCCGTTACTGACTACACACTACATGATGAAAACTCTGTTAGTAATCTAATCTAGGTTACTTAATTTAGGTAGTTTACCCCGACTACTTTTTAGATTACTTTTTATCTAACTTGTTTTAAACGTATCATTGAACGTAACATTTTGATGTAAAAAAGCAAAGAGAAAGAAAATATATTCCATTTATTTATTATTTTTTCAACATCATGAAATGCAATAAACATTACAATAAACCAAGGTTTCCTGAGCTGGGCTTAATGTACGAACTGCAGAGGGTTTGTGAATTGATAAAAAGCTAACATCGAACTGTAAACATATGATTGTGTTGTTAAATTATTGAAATGTTAACTTCCTTATATTTCCAGAAAATTTGTTGTCAGAGTGGTTTTGGCTGACAAAAATGAATTCAGGAGAGTCAATAAAATTATGAATGATTTAGCTACTGCCATTATATGAATAATATGTAATATTATTTTTTGTTTGTTTGTTTTTTTAATTATCAGTTTTTGGAATCTGATTATGTAATTCAGATTACATGTAATCAGTTCCTACCCATCTGTGTGTGAACTGATTACATGTAATCTGAATTACGTAATCAGATTCCACACACATATATGTACAGTGGTGTGAAAAAGTGTTGGCCCCCTTCTAAATTTGTTTGATGATCTGAAACATTAAAGTGTGACAAACATGCAAAAAAATAAGAAATCAGGAAGGGGGCCAACACTTTTTCACACCACTGTATATATATATTTCCATGTATAATTACCCATTTACAGAGGAAAGTATTATAATACCAGACTTTAGTTCTAGTACGGTCTATGGGACCATGATATGCCCCCTTCTACATCATCTCAAATGAATTTGCCACAGGTGGATTACAATCACGTTTGAGAAACATGATCAATGCATCTGAGCTCAGTCTGAAGTATAATATTAACCCTTTAAAGTGTGACAAAATTAGAATTTTTTTTTTTTTTTTAAATGAAACAGTTTGTTGAAACTTACAATTTGCAAGATGTTTTTTGAGTGTCATATTTGATACATCAAGGTTTTATGGCTCATATTGAGAATACAGAGCTCAAACTCTGTAAACTCTCAAAATTGTATTCAGAGTCCAAAACATGCAATTTGGCACATTTACTGATATTTATATGTACAAAAAGTAAAATGAAATTCTAACAGCCAGTAATGTAAATCAAACAGACTATTTATATAAAATGCACATTTTCCCTTTATTTCTCCCAATAATACGTCTTCGTAAAATGATATTTAAATGCTACGTTTTATGTTCAAAGCTCTGTAGTTTCAAAACATATAATGCAATTTGATACAATGATGATTAAGAGATGAACAAATAAAAGCCTGATGATCATAATTCATGCGAGAAGACATGTGAACCATGACCTGAAGAGGGCAATATTTACAATTACACTAAAAGGCCTTTTACTTATATATATATATATATAACTATAAACTATCAGATGACAGAAGGTATGGAGTATATCGAGTACAACTAGTTTTTCCAGCAGTGTTGATCATGTCGATCATTTAGAGGCTTTATAAAATATGATACAGTAGGCTTTATAGGGTTAAAGGATAACTCCGGTAGTCATCACAGATCTGTTATATGAATTATTAATTTAAAAAAGGGTGTTTTCACAGTCAATATGATGTAGCATGTGAACTGACAGCAAATAATACAATTCAGCCCAAACAATGTAAGAAACCAGTAATAGTTCATTGCAAAAGGCTTATCAATTGATCTTGGCAAGAAGAATCACGATATTGATATATTGTACAATGCTGTCGTCAAAAAAGGGTTAAATGAAACCTTGTACAACAAATACGACGCTTTATTGAAACAAGACGGGAAAGCCAAAATTGTGGGTTTTGCTTCCAGCTCATGCTAGTGACCAGTCTAACAAGAGACTACTTAGAAAAATAATGATTTTCCTGGGTAATTATGCTGGGAAGGATCAATTGGAAACACTCAGTATGACAAAACGCCTTTCTCTTGAGATCAATTGCACATAATTTCTAGATCAGCTCAAGCTAATGTGTTTTCTATTGGCTTCGGCGAACCACGGTAATCTCTGTCACAATTTCGCGGCTACATGTGTGCTCGTGAGTAGAAAGCCATCTATTTAAAAATTCAAAAGAATTTGAAATGTGCACAAAAAGACAAAGGTAAGATTCTTTACTTCCTAGGTTTAGTGAGACACATGACACAAGACGCAGTTGTGCATGAAAATCAAATTAAAAACAATGTTGAAATATAAAACTATGGATTTAAAGTTGATTATATCTGTAGAAAAAAATGCATTACATTTATTGTATAATAAGCATATATATATACACGCATACAAATATTTAAGTATTTTGAGAGCAGATGAAGACCAACTTGATATGGGAGAGAACTTTCACAGCAAGCTATTTTGGCACAAATTTTCTGCACAGCATCATGGGTAATGCAGTTTTTCATCACAGATGTTGTCTGCTGTTAAACAGGACTACTTTAAAAATGTTAACAGATGGCTTCAGCAGATATCATCGATAAACAACCTCGGAGCTCACAACAGGTCCGTCTTTAAAAAATCAGTTTCGCTAAGGAGAAAATAAAATTTTACTTTTGGAACCTGACTGTTGCATTTAGTTCAAAATAGTCATATTTCTTTTAAATGAATGTAAATTCTACTTCCTTTCACATTTGAATTGCAATCTGCATCCCATTTCATACCTCAGTTCAAATTCAGTAACTGATTTGGAATTGAAAAGCAATTCTCAATTCAGTTCTGAACTGCACACAACTCTACTCAGTTGATGCATCTTTTGAAGAATTTCACAAGCCTCAAGTCTGTCTGGATGGGTCTCTGTCAGCCACTGCAATGCTTCCCACATTCCTCTTTGACAAACTGCTTAAGCTCAGTCTGGTTTCATGGAGATCTGATCTGATCCGAGTCCACCCATAAGTTCTCAATTGGATTGAGATCTCAGCTTGGCCACTCCTGGACTTCAACATTGTTTAGAAGCACTTCTTGTGCAGCTTTGGCTTCGTGCTTGGGTCACTGTCCCAAAAAATAAATCATCTCCTGGGTCGCAGGTGTCTCAGAGTGTATCAGGTTTTCCTCCCGTGTTTCGCTGCATTGATTTCATCCGCTACACCCCACAATCCTTCCAGGATCTGCCGCAGAACTTCATCACTGCGCTTCACGGTCAGGATGCTGCGTTTCTGATGATGCACAGCGACTGGCGAACAGAAAACATGGCATTTCGTTTGATGGCCAAAAGCTCAATTTTGGTCCCATCAGACCAGAGGCTCTTCTTCCATCTGGCTTCAGAGTCTTCCTCATGCCTTCTGGCGAACTGCAGCCGAGATGTCATATGACATTTTCAACGGTGGCTTCTCTCTGTCACTCTTCCATAAAGCTGTGACCGCTGAAGCACCCAGATGACAGTTTTCATATCCACAGTCTCTCCAATCTCAGCCACTGAAGCTTGTAACTCCTTCATTGGTCTCCAGTGTCCTCCTTGCATGGCCACTCAGGTTTTGAGAACATCCTTCTCTAGGTACATTGACAGCCGTACTCTTTCCATTTCTTAATTATTGATTGAACTGTACCCCAAGGGTAAGGGCTAATCAATGACTTGTATCCATCCTCTGCCTTGTGCTCTTCAATTATTTTTTCATTCCGGTTCTTTCACAAAAATGACTTTTATCGAGGTATATTTATATTAGAATCAATTGAAACTCTGATGTACCAAGATGTACAAATAACATGCATTTTAGGCGACCTCAAAAGTCAATTGCTTCTTTATTCAATTGCAATTATTTTAGATTTTTAATGTAATTTCGATCACTTTGTAGACATTGAAGTATAATTCATATACTATAGCGTTTATTATTTTGATTTAGCTTTTATTTTCAATTTTCATTTAAATTTTAGTTTAATTTTATTTAATTAGTTTTAATAATTTTGTGCTGTCATTTTTATAATTTTACAAGCTGGGGTTCATGAATGAACTGGAGGGTATTATTTTTGCTTCATCTCAATTAACGGGAAAAAAAATCATTTTAGTTAACAATAACTACAGTGGTGCCCCATTTTCTTTTCTTTTTTCCAGTAGCAGTGCATAACATGAGACAAACAAACAATCAAATTAAGATAACAGAAATATTAGAATATTAACTTAAATGACTTTGAACTCAATGCAGACAATACTCAACATTTTTCAAAGACATTCAATATTTTGTACTCCAAACAGCATACCAGGTCTGCAATTTTATTTACATTTTAGAAATGACAAAGCATCAGATGGCTAATTGCTCAGAAATATTATCATTACATATGGCTTAGCACTCAAACGATTGACAATGATCCATTGAAATCTATATTTCAGCCATGTTGAGCTTTTATGATTCTACCATACAGGGCAGTCAAATGACTTCAGGCCCGTTCACACCACGAACGATAAATATAAAGATAACTATAAAGATATTAGCATATGTTTATTCTCAGCGCATGCTCATCTTCCTCTTTAAATACTCGAGCTTGTGACAGCAGGATTGATTATGATTGGCTGTCAATATTTTTACTGTTCATCAGCTGGAAAAAAATCTTTCTGAAAGTGATTCCAACGAAATCGTTTCTCTGTGTCTTTATCGTTATAGTTGTGGTGTGGACTCTGCTATTCTTTCTCTGCTATTTACAACTATATCTTTAACGTTATCATTATAGTTATCGTCCTTGGTGTGAACGGGCCTTTAGTCTCATTGGGTTTCATATTTCTCCTCCATCATTAACAGATAAACAAGTGCCCAGATTGTTGTGTGTTTATCAAACCGCTAAAACCACTATTCTTTAAAGGGGTCATATGATGCGATTTCAAGTTTTCCTGTGCCTTTGGAGTGTTACAAGCTGTTCATGCATATATAAGATCCATGAAGTCTCAAACCCAAAGAGATAATTCTTTATTAAAGTTAAGACTCGTCCACGCCCTCCTAAAACGCCTCGTTTAAACACGCCCCCACATGTCTACATCATTGTGTGGGAAGATTTGCATAACACCGCCCAAATGTTCACGCAAAGAAAGAAGGCGTAACTTTGATTCTTACTGTAGTATTGTCAATGTCGTGGAGATGCTGTGTGTTTTAAAATCGACGCGTTTCAGAAAGGCGGTGCAGAGAGGAGCAACAATGTGCGGTATGTGGAAAATGTGTTTTTTTAACCTTAAACTGTGTAAACACATTGCATTACACCAAATACACAAAATAATGTTATTTTTAGCATCGGCATATGACCCCTTTAAGTATTTCTTCAACGTGTCTTTAGAAATCAGACACACAAAAAAAAGGAAACGGCTGGAATCCTAAATTGGGTGAATATGATAAAAAAATTAATGCGGTTAAACGTATGCAATTAACCTCATAAATGAACACATTAACATGACTGCCCTCATCTCAACCCTAACAAAGATGACCAACTCTTGTACTACTTCATTAATTTATTAAGCAATTTACAGAAATAATGGCAGAGCAGAACTTGCATTCAATATTATGTCTACCCAAACTATTAATAAACTTTATTTTGATAAATTCTAACTCCTAAACTGTGAATGCATTTGTGCAATTTTGGTCCTCCTTGTAAGTTAACTATTTGTATAACAGTCAACAAAAAGAATGAACTTGAGGATGACTGATATCAAGGTCTTTTATTACTGAAGTAAAAGCTCCTTCACAGAATAAACAGGGATTTTTCTACTCAATAACATAGCAGGAAGTTCTCAATGTCGATAAGGAATGTCAACATCCACATGAATGCTCATGCAAAAACGGTTGATGGTGTTTATCCCTGTTAAGCATTTGCTCCCAACCAATCCTTAGTGCCTAGAGTGACCAATTAAACAATATGCTTTCACCAGGTGCCAAAACACGAGGCGGAGCCGGGAGCAAAGAGTTATAAAAAAATAATTATATCTTGATGACAAATCAAAACGGAAAACGAAACACAGACGGAAACCTAATGTCGACGTGTGACGATGTACAACTTCAGAAGCATTGCACAGCGCATATTGAATTCAAAACGTACAGTCCTTCCACCGCTGCGCAGGTTCAGTATTGAGAATACTCCTTAGTTTGAAGTTTAGTGACGATGCGCTCCAGTTGCCTCTTAGCCTCGCATTGAGGGAAGTTGCTCATTTCGTAGTATCCTGGAGCGATTTTCACCAGCCTGAAGGATGAGAAGATGCGCAGAATGTTTGCTTGGTTTTGTCTTTCTTTGTTGCAGAAGCATTTGCCAACAACGCACAAACAAATTCAATGCATTTGCATGTTTCAGCTTACCATTCGGGTTTGACATCAGTGCAGGTGCGGATGTAGTTCTTGGTGGTCAGCACAAACTCGTTATAGAGAACCCACTCGGGTTTGTGGTCCAGTACGGTGGAAGGGTGCAACTGGACCACCTGGTTGTCCTTCACTGTGAGATAGTGGCCGGTGCGCTCCAGGTGAGCAACCTGATAACACCAGAGAGGCAAATTAACGAATAAATCAACCACAAGCTAACCAAACGCGTACGCGGCCGTTTCTTCAGACGCCATAAGGATGTCGAGATTAACCTGGGCAATCAGTCTCAATAAACGGCCGACTCAAACAGATAGAGCGCCCGGTAATTCGTACACTAAGGTGCAAATTTGTCTCACCGGTAAAGGTTAATGTTGACAAATATTTCAATATTAATGGAGTAATTCCACTAGTCAGGTCACTTGTTTCAGGAACCCCCTCCCGGAGAGCGACTCGATAAAAACGTCATTTATTTTCACTACACTGGACCAAAATTGCCGTGATTACTTGTGTGCGTTTAAACGGTCACACTTTGATAGAAAGCCATGCATTACATTAGCAAGCTCCAGTGATCCTGTTTTCCCGACAAGACACAGTAACGTTTAATTCAGACAGAGGAGAATAAAGGGAGAAATCAAGCTTTGCTTTAAAACTAGATGTATTTTCGTTTAGGATTAAGAAAAATGCAGAGGACTAAGAATTAACTAAAGTGATATGATCACTCTAGGCTGTTTTATTATAATATATTCATGGTCAAAGGGTGTTACTGTCTTGACAACCCTTCAGCTGAGACTGTATTAACAATACAGAATTGCTGATTCTAGTACATTACTAAAAAAAAAAAATTGGTGTAGGATTTTCTTTGAAACCATTTTCACTCAGAAATGGCTAAAAACGAGTGTGTTTAAACTATGGATTCAAAAAATAAAGGTAATCACTAACTTTCCCTCTTTGAAATTTTGAGTATATATCTCAAGACTTTTTTCTTGCAATCCTAAGAAAAAGCCACAAAAGCAAGATATAAAGTCAGAATAGCAAAATAAATTAATTTTTAACAATTTTTTTTTAAAAACAGTCAGAATTGTTAGAGAAAGTCACAAGTACTTTTTTATTTCGTGGCAGAAACAAAAAACTGAATTGTAAGATAAAACACTCTGAATTAAAAGATATCGGACTTTTTTTCTCAGAACTTCAAGAAAAACTTCAAAATTGTGAGATAGTTGCAATTACCTTTTTTTATTTACCTTATTTTAAGTTTTATCTCAAAATTCCGACATATTTTTCTAAGAA
This sequence comes from Sinocyclocheilus anshuiensis, assembly GCF_001515605.1. Lineage (NCBI taxonomy): Eukaryota > Metazoa > Chordata > Actinopteri > Cypriniformes > Cyprinidae > Sinocyclocheilus > Sinocyclocheilus anshuiensis. Next base: position 984,951 of record NW_015542358.1, on the reverse strand, counting down.
TTGCAAGAAACAAGTCCAAATTGTGAGATAAAAGGTTGCAATTACCTTTATTTTTATCCCGTGTACAAGTAACAAACTGAATTTTTTTTTTTTTTACTTTTAAAAATACACTCTAATCGTCTGTTTTATTTACAACTTTGACATTTTTATAGTGTATTTAAGTAAATATTTTCATGAAAATGTTATGTAAATTCAAGTGGCGTGCTTCATATATTGAACATTCAGCTGGAACACTACACTGACCAATCAGCATCCAGAACTAGTTTTATATTACTGTCTTCAGGCAAACTCTACACGGTATTATAACTACAGTCAGTGCATATTTATCAAGATCAGTTCAAGTGACCCACAAGGCCACATCCATTTTCTGTTGATATGCCAACACATTATGTTTTAAGCCTCTGGGTTGATGACATTTCCACAGGATGAAAAGAGGAATATTGCAATGGACATTACAATTTACTATAAAGCACATCTCTGTGCACAATAACATTCAGGGAGATCTACAATGGCACGCATTACAGATGTTCAAAACACTCTGAATCAAAACCTCGGCAGGACTAAAGAAGCTTACTGGGTTGTTTTTTGTTCAATAATTGATATTTTTGGCAAACGCACCTGCATGAAGAAGCCTGTGACGAGAGCGCGGCGGATGTTGATGTAATAGTCTCGGCTGGTGAACTCTGTGCTGCGTCGCGGCAGGCTGAAGCGGTCCATGATGCGTGAGAGCTGCTGCCGCACGTTATCAGCCGACATCAGCGAGCGGTAGTTAACGAAGTTATCATAGCACCACTGCACCGACTCGTGGTCTTAAACAGAAGAGTTAGACATTAAAACCAGCTTAAGAGCAACATCCAAGCAGATCTGAACTGACCAGCACATCAAAATCTACAAATTTACAAAACACTAAATATGCAGCTTAATAGCAAAAACTCACTGAAGATTTAAGCTGCTGCTTCAAGGTGAAGTGTGTAATTTCTGCAGAGCTCGTGTCACCAAGAAAAAAAAAGTTTCTAAACAGGTCTCCCAAACTCTTCTCCACTTATCTCCTACTGGAAGACCAAACATATTGCCACACCAATCTCAAGTCGAGTCAATGTTGTCAGGATGTCCAAACTAACAGAACAGTGTTTCACAAGCACCTCAAAACGGTTTATGCTTTCGAAGGAATCATCCTTCAAATGGCTTGCTTGTAGTTGTCCATTGACATTAGCTAGACATTCAAAAAAATTACACACTTCACTTTTTACGTTGACATTAGCTAGACAACACAACATTTTTTAAATTCACAGAAATGTATCCATACAGTGCAACAATGACAGAACTATGCAGAAGTAATTTACTATATTAAGTTACTTTACTGTTAAGTACTAAGAATGCAAGAAATATTGTGATACCGATACCATACCGGCTATAGGCCCATGCTGTTATTTAGCTGGAAGAAATGTATTCCTCAGAGAATCAGCATTGTATAAAGCAATTAAATACCTAACTTTCACTAAACATTGGTAAAAACCTTGCTAAAATGTATTATAAAGACAGTACAGGTCAGGAAAAAAACGAAAACAAACAAACATTCACATTAACCGATTTATTTATTTCTACATGTCTAGTGACATCCTGGAATTTTCAAAGTACATAAAGTTTAGACCATTTTTCTAAAAATAGCAAAAATGCAAAGCTGGCTATGGCTCCGGCTCCATATCAAACTATGGAGCCTATTTATGCAAGTTATTTTTAGTTGTTAAAGAATAATTACTACATTATGTTTAAAATACGCTTTGATATGAATATTACAGTATTCAATTGGTCATTTAATGAAATTTCGTAATTTTCATGACTGCATCCAAACTGGTTGGAATATATTTTCCAAATGCATGTGTGCAAAACTGTGTTAACAGTCACTTAGTGTATAAAAAAATAGTGGAGAAAATTTGCAACCCTAAATGGCCAGCTTAGCATTTTTGCAACGTTTTTCCTAGTTATAACCCAATTCTGCCAAAACGGAATGGATTTAAAAACTAAAGGTTTCCTAAAGACTATGCTAAAGGGTGGGGGATAAAAAAAAAAAAAAACGTGAATGTCAATGCTTTTTTGTCCCTCAAGGTTAACTGTAAACTCTAATTCAATTATGTAATGTAACGCTAATTTAAAGGGTTTATATCCAAGATTACAGATAATACCTATAACTAATCATTAATTTATTTATTTACGTTTGAACGCCATGCCAGCATCAAGGCTATTTTCATGGCGATCTCTGAATAAATTATACAAGGTATACAGTTAACAAAAGGTTATAAAAGACATTTCAGATGTACACTAGACAGAAATTCTAAAACACATTCAGGTGATACATTTTTTAATAAATCAGTCAGACACACCTCTGAATAAAACTGGTGTCTATTTACATTAAAAACAGTACAATCCAATAAAATATGTTTCATAGTCATTTTAACTAATCATTAAAACCTATTGGTTTAGGACTAATAATAATAATAATATTTCAAAAGAAATGTGTTAATCTGTCAGTGTTAATACACAATATGACAGATTAACATATTTCTTTTGAATGGTGCTTTAGAAAAGTCTGTATTGTTAAAAATTGTGATGCCAAAATTTACTTTTTTTGTACTGGCAAATAAAAATGCTTTAACATGAAACTTGTCAGCCTCACATAAACATCAACATCCTCTTCCTGACTGTTAGCATGCTTCATATGAGCACTGACTACTAGATAAAACCAGTGAGGTGCGAGAAAACCCATGGGAGTTTGGGAGAAAACATGGAAGCTGACGTGACGAATGAACTGCACGCAAGTCGCTGTGCCTTTCAGAACAGTTTTAATAGCGCGCTGCCTCGCAGGCAACGATTTTGCTGAAACAAATGACAATTTTTGGCCACCTACAAAAACAACCTGAAATGAGTTGTAATAGATTTAGGCAATTAGGCTAATTAAAAATGGGTGGAGGGAATCATCTCACATGAGCACAAGATGCTAGTGTGTGTGTGTGTGTGTGTGTGTGTGTGTCGTGTATACGTACTTTGTTTGAAGGCGTGGTAGACGTTGAGCAAGGTCAGGTGGTCCCCGTCGATGTGGGCGAACCTCATTTTGGACTCGTCGGCTGCCTTCTTAGCTTCGGTGGGCCGCACAAAGCACTGTGGGACTAAACAAGGTTGGTATGGGCCCCAACATAGCCGCCCATAGGGATGAGTCAAGCGTTCACCCAGACAGGACACAAGGCCTAGTTCTGAGGCTAGAGCATGGCACAGGGTACGCTACACCAAATGGTAGGACGGGGTGGGGGGGAGAGACGCTTCTCTCGGCTTTTGACTTGCCTTTCTGGAAGAGAGGAACTGCGGCTGCGCAGATTGAGTTACACTTGGGGTCTGATATTCTTCTGGGAGTCACTCGATTGATGTTACGTGTGTTCATTTACAAAGCACACCCTCAAAATATTTAGGATTGAATTTAGGATGCATCTGAATTGCACAATTTTAGTGTGTTGAAGGAGATTGGAAAGTCATAATCTGCTTGTTAGGTCATGACGCAAGGAGTGCTGTTTCCGGGTCCAAGCCTCTACTCCTTTTATTTCAAAAGTACAAGTCTCGACAGCTGTTTATGAGCACTAATTATTCAAATGACACATTTAAACCCATTTGCACAAGATAGCGATGTACCATTTCTAGAAAATACGATTTTTAAACTAAAATAATGATTATAAAACGGAGTGTTCCGGTCCTTGATTCTGATTGGCTGAGCCACGTTCGAAGCTGTTGTAAATTACTCTACAAACATACACCTTTGTTTACGTTTGTCTGTTGTTTGGCAACCACTTTGTTGCAACCACAACTGTTTCTGAGGAACTACATTGTTTGGTGGAAGAATACTGTTTTTATTAACATCATTACACTTTATTTGCGCGGTTTTATTTTGTGAAACCTTACTACACGTATGGAATAACTGTTTTATAAAAGCAATAAGCCCCAAGAAGCCGTGGTTTACAGTTAATTTATAACAGCTAAGGGGGTCGTGCCTCCGCTTCGCGTCGTACCTAACAACGCCCCTTAGCTGTTATAAATTCACTGTAAACCACGGCTTCTTGGGGCTTATTGTTTTAATCAACAATGTGCATCAGTGCGTTTTCGCTTTTTTGTAATTGTATTCGATTTATGAAGGTGCTGTATTTTTTTAATGCCATGTCAGCAGCAAGGCAATCTTTATGGCGAAAACAGAATAACAAAAGTCATATAATTAAGAAGATATGAGACATCTAAGGTTAACACTTAGACAAAAAAAAAAAAATCAAATACATTCAGGTGATACTTTTTGAATGCATCAGTTAAACACACCTCTAAAAAAAGTTTTTTTTAATTTACAGCACCTTCATAACGATTTTATTCATAGTCTAATTGTACAATATTGTCGTATTTTGCACAATTGCAATTTGGATCATTTTATATAGTACTGTATAAATAAAAATTCATAATTATTTCATTTATTTCAACAAGTTTGTCAATACAGAGATGCTACATCCATTGCAACTGAAAGGTTTTCTTAGTTGAACTCAAATGCAATCTTTCTGATGTGACTTGAACACACCATTTTAACTATCGAATTAAATTACTGTGATGCATATTTGCCAATCATACATAAATAAAATGGGTACGAAACAGGTCAGATTTCTGCACTCAAACAACAGCATAGTTTATTAGGATTCTTTAAATACTGTATGCAAATATTTTCAAAATGCGTTTACTCAAATTGATTAGAGTCACCTGCAAACTATTACAGTTATTTAATTTAAATACATAAACAGGGTTACATTTTGGCTAGCTGTTGAAACAAGCAATATTCAATTAGCTGAAATGTAGGAGAGCTGGTTACTGTGACTGACAAATATGCATCACATTAAGTTTACAGATTGAAATTCTACATGCAATTCAAAAACATAAATCTTAAATTTAGACCTAAATATTTTTTCAGTGTAATTAGGAATAAGTGCGGTTCAAATGCTTATGAGTTTAGGTTATACTGGACCCGATCTGAAGATTTACTCTGGTCAGGTCAGACTGATGGACAAAGCCTGAACCTCTAAAGCGCTAGTAAGCAATCGTATCCTATGTCCTTCTCTCCCCCACCCCTCTGCATCAGACATTAAATAGCTTCAAGCGCCATTCTGTTTTGGCAGTCTAACAGTGTGACACATTAGGACACTGGACTGTTTGTGAGCACTTCCTTTGAGAGTCGTTCTAGATAATGGCTTCAGCCAAGCAGCTAAAAGCAGATTGTTCGTTTATGCAACCATTATGACTATCTTGGTTGGCAATTTGAAATTATGCATATGTAGACAAAACAGAAGACTAACATTTTTTTCTCTGATAATTGATAATGCGTGAGCTACAAAGAATTAATATTTCATAGTCCATTAGACTACTCTAATAACTCTTAGATCATATGCAGGGGTCGTGTGTACGTGAGCATATACTACCTGATAGCATCGCGGTGATGGACAGGATCTCATTGGAGCAGTTGAAATCGCAGCTGGCGATGACCATCTTGGCCAGCTGGGGGTCGAGAGGGAACTCAGCCATCATGGAGCCCAGCTCCGTCAGGTCACCGTCGTCATTCAGCGCCGCGAGATAGTTCAACAGCTCCAGGGCTCGCATCAGGGTTTCAGGAGCTGACAGAAAAAATATATTATAATACATGAAATTGAAATGTGAAACTAAATAGGAAAATACTACGGGAGCTTTCGGGCATTCAGAGTAAAGGTGTGTAATATTGAGGATTTTGGGGGAAGGGGGGTGGATTTTTGTCGATGACAATAATTAGACAATATTTGTTTAGCAGTGTGTTTAGTGAGTGTTTGTGCTGGTTTAGGCCTGCTGTGGGGCCTGGCCCCCAATTACTACCCTTATTAAAATGTAATTTTATGTCAAATTTTTACATTTAATTAAATTTAATAATTACAAATATTATTACAAAATTAAATAAATTAATAAAATTACAATTGCATAAATGCAATTTATTAATGATACATTTAAAAAAAGTAATACTGAAATAAAACTAACTGCCAGTGAGGGGCAGAAAGTCTTAATGAGTAAGTTATTAGCCGGGTTAAAGTTGCAAATTTAACTTATGCGCAAAACTGGAATATCGCACAAAACATTTGCGAACAAGCACTGTTTCCATCCAACGAGTCAAAGAGAATAAAATCATCACTTCCTGATAAACTGGCACTATACATCACTAAGAAAAGTAGGAGAACCTACTGAATATAATAATTTTCCTATATAATAAATTACTTGCACCTCAGAGCGAGCAGACGAAACACAATGAATGCGGTCATTGCTTTCGGAGGTGGATGCTGCTGTTTGGGAACGCAGTCGTATAACAGTTCTGGGAGGCAATTATACAGAAATACTTTGACAGACTTTGCTCGGGCATTTCCGAATTACCATAACAACATTTCAGATGCTGTGAATGAGATCGGTCCGCTGGTTAGGCAGGTTTTGCCGTCCCATAGTGCAAGTCACATGACTTTTTTGATGAGCTTGGAGGAATTTATTCGCAAAATGCATTTCTATCTCCCATTATTCGCATTAACCCTTTTTCACACAAGTCAAAAACCACCTCAAGCGAGCGTAAAAACTTTTTTGCGAATTAAGGCATTTTTATTCGAAATTCAGTGTTTCCATCACTCGATTCTAATGCGATACTTCAAAATGTGCATAAAAGCAGGGTGATGGAAACCCAGCTATTGAATCATTCATTCAATCAGTTTGTTCAAAATGGCTGATTCATAAAGAAAAAGTTTGTGACTGTGGGCCTGTCCCATTACCCACACCTGCAGTCTTGGCAACACCTAAGAGGTGCAAGTGTGGGTAATGGGACAGTCCCACAGTCACAAACTTTGTTTCTTTATAAATTAAAGAATTCTGTAACACTTTAAGGACCAATTTTCACTATTAACTAGTTGCTTATTAGCATGCATATTACTAGCACATTGGCTGTTTATTATTACTTAGAAAGAACATATTGCCTTATTCTGCATGACCATCTTTTTAGATCCCTTAATATACCCCATACACCTAAACTTAACAACAACCTTATTAAATATTAATAAGCAGTAAATCAGGAGCCTGAGGCGAAAGTCATAGTTAATTGTTAACAGTGCGAATTGGTCCCCAACTAAAGTGTGACCAATGATTCCTTATGAATTAAGGTTTATTTCACTTCTGAAATAACTCCATATTTCAATATTCGAAATGTTATTTTATATATTTATAAATTGCATTACTGATGCATATACAGTTTCATAAATTGTCTTGTTTAATTTTGTACTAAGGGTGCAAGACTGTCCCAACTTTAGGCCCTTAAACACTAAATTCACACTTTAGAGCAGTATTTCAGGCTAAGATTGTCCCATTACTCCCATATTATGAAATCACTTCCCAGTGCAATATATAATTTGGTAGTAAAATGTAAAGTGTTGCACATTGTACTGGTTCAGAGATGAGCATGTGAATTTTGTCAAATGTTTGTAACTGCTGCTTATCACTTAATTACAAGCACCACAATTAAATTGTATTTTTATAGGAACATCTGAGAAGACATCTAGAAGTGCAAAGTATTGAAAATGTTACTAAAATGTTAGCTCTTGCATTTTTCCACGAATATGTTGTGCCTCTCATTGGGTAATCAAAGGTATTACACACACTTGCATCCTTCACACCCACTTGAACACTTCGGCCAAATACAGGTAGACAAGTGGTCAAGCGCAAAGACCGCAAGTGTAGGTATTGATTACACTTTTATAAATGAGTACTGAATTATTCACTGGTTTTTAGTTTGATTTTTCAAATCTAACTCCAAGCATGAGGAAAACGTAATTGTGATACTTGTCTTAGATACCTTATTTAAAACAAAAATGCACATAATGAAAGCCATTTTCTTGCTGTGAAAACATTGTGGCTGTGGTCTCCTGTACAACTAACTTTTCATTCAAGACAAAGGGGGCTAATTTTTCATCTGACATGCAAGCAGTTCCAAACAGCAGTGCCACTAATTCAATTATAGAGAGGAACCTCTACTTAATGCATCAACACTGGTCACACACCAACAAATTCAATTACTGACCTTTGGCTCTAGAGAGTTTGGCTCTAATGACCAGTTGCATGTTAACTGAAAATTAGCATTGCCTAAGGTTTGGAGGAGTTTGCTGAATAGGATGAAAGACTGCGGCTGTCTTTATCAATGAGTCAGGAAAACTTCATTTAAAAAAAGTGCAGCGGTCAAGTTTGTTATTATGAATGAGTATTGATCTGGTTTATCAGACATACTTTTTCTATTTGTTGTGAAAGGGTGTTGCATTACTCGTGCTAAAGCAAGTAATACGTTTGAGGCAAAAATTAAGTATAGGTGTCATGCAGTGAACCCAGCTGGAAAAAGTAATTTATACATGTGGACAACACATCAGAATTAACTATAGCAGAGAACGTGCCGGAGTTAACGGAAGGCAAAATCAATGAGAGAGAAAGCTAAATGTGATTTAAAGTGAAGAAAGTATAAGCAAGCATTTGGCAAATGCCACCAGGCAAATGGCTTCCATTGGCGTCATCCAGCAATACAAATCCCTGCTGTTTTTTCATTTGCGTGTCTGATTGAGTGCATTTAAGTTATTTCTATATTTTGCTGTAGTGTGTCAGTAGGAAATATCAGTTTACATTTCCAAACATTCATTTTGCCATTAATTGTAATTATCCAGTGAGATTTCTGTCGGAGAACAGCCAGTGCTCCACACAGAGATCTGATCATGGATCCAGTCTGTCTGGAATGACATGAAGAATCAGAACAAACTGAGATAGACTAAGTTTGTGTGTGTGTGTGTGTGTGTGTGTGTGTTTTTGTGACAAATGAGGACATAAATTTGTATAATGACAAAGGTATGACATAGGTATTACAAGGAGAAGGTGACTTTTCAGGACATTATGCCATGTCCCCACTTTTCAAAACGCATATAAATCACACAGAATGGAGTGTATTGAAAATCTGAAATAGCACAAAGTTTCCTGTGAGGGGTAGGTTTAGGGGTAGGATTGGTCTAGGGCAATAGAATATACGGTCTGTACGAGAGAGAGTGTGTGTGTGTGTGTGTGTGTGTGTGTGTGTGTGTGTATATAACCCTTTTAAGATATTTCAGAACAAATGCATAAATATCGATACTGAATACCATCTCCCTTTTATATCACCCAGCTATAAATTTACGTAGATAGTCAAATGCAACGGTATGTTAAGGGGCGGTCACACTGCACTTCTCGTTCCGTTGACTTCCATTCAAATGCATGCGAATGCGTCAGACCGGAAACGCAAGCCCGTGCGAAAAGTTTCGCATTTCGCTGCATTGCAAAGTTCAAGCTTGGTGAACTCTGACCTGCAAATTCGCATCACATGAAACCGTGTGACCAACAGCCGATCGATACTTAACAGCATGACCTCGCAACTGAATTAAAAGAACAAATTTAAAACTGCAGCGCTGCAGGAAAGTGGATTAGATTGCATATATTTACATTTTAGATGTATTATAATTTGTTGTGTGTTGAATTTAAGTTTTCTAAAAGATGCTGCAGAGCATGACGTCATATCACAACTGTTGCAAACAATTTCACGTGCTCAAAGTCTAGTGTGACCACGGCTTTAGGAAGCAGAAAGCTTTTACACAAGCTTCAACATTTTTAAGGCAATTTTAGAGATCTTTTAAGGTCATGAACCTTTCAGAAAAGACAATGAGCCAATCACACGAAAAAGTTCCAGTCGTTACTATTCAGCGATTACAAGTCTGGCCATCATGCACTTTTAATGAATGTCCACCTCAGTCTTCATACTGCATAAAAGCAATTACACGATCAAAGCAAAGCCAGACTCTGAAATATCAGTCAGTTTAGGAAAGGCAGTGTCTGGTTGCTTTTTTACCCAAGCTGCACCAGATACTCCGAAATGAGCAGGACAAACTATGCATAACACTAAAAGAGCTAAATAGATTTTGACATTTCGGAAGAAAATGTGAATACCAAGCATTTTTATAAAAAAGTACCATTTTTACAGAAATATATGTATGTGTGCGTATGAGAATAAATTCATCCCAATATGCCCTGAAAGTACATACTCTTTTTGTGAAGAAAAGGTATATACTTTTAAGTGTGTAGCAGAAGAGTAGGCAAGATTTGGGCCATATGACTTCGTCACAGCTGCTTTAATGGAATGCTCTGTTGCTTAGTTACGTGCATTCCGTCGCCAATTAAACTGCCCTGTCAATCATCTTGTCACAGTTAACATCTTCAACATTTAGTTTCATTTAATTTCCTACTGTATTGGAGAGAAATGTAGAGGCATGCTGATCTGCCAGTCACGTGTCTTTCATGCCGAGAACACTCCTTATGCGTTTACATAATGATGCATTTAAAGGTTAATGACCAAACATATCTTTATAAACTTTACTGAACCGCCAGTCTCTCGTATCCACCATGTTTGTAGTTTTTGGACACGTTTTATTTGCATTTGTAGTTCTAATTGAATCCACGTCCAATGCACAATGGGTGGCCCATATTAGCCGAGTATGCAAGGATCTGAATTTTCACAGGAAAAACTAAAACATCCAGGTTTACATATTCATTTCACTCAATACTAATTAGAATGGATAGTATGCCAATTGGGATGCAGCTTTTTAAACGTGCTTTTTAGAATGTTGCTATGGTGTTCTCAACACTTTTAGCATGTTGCTATAGATTTCTGAGTGGTTTAAGTAAATTGCTGAAACAAAAAAAAAAAAAACACCAAAATTTAAATTCACAAAGAAATAGGATAAACTTTCACAGACGAGAAAGTGTTGGTTTGTGTTTTTAATGTACTTAATCAATATTACAGGTTTTAAACTATGGTAATTTTTAATGTTGTGTTAACCAACATCTTTTTCTCGTTGTTTTGTCTTAATTTAGCAAAATCTTCTACTGAAGTCTACTGCAGATATAGATATTCATGAAAGTATTTGTAAAACTCATACCTGGTGGGTCCATGAAGTCAAAGTGCACTAGGTCATCGATACCAAGCTTCTTGAGCTGTAGCACCACAGAGCCCAAATTCGACCTGAGAATCTCAGGGTATGTGTTGTCCTGACAGGAAAAGGGAAGATACACAAAAAGAAAAAGAAAAATTGACATGGAAATTTGCCTTGTTCTATGTACAAAAAGGGGGCTAGAAGTGACCATAAGTACTAAAGACTTGAAGGAACCAGGCTCATCTGCTGATCGACCAAAACACGATCCAACCAATTTCACTGGCGTATAATAAAATCAGAACAAGTGCGCTTCCCAGATGCCTGCAGCAGTTATGATTGGTTTCACAAACCTGCATCTCAGTCTTGTAGGCCTTCTCAGTGTAGAGCCGGAAGCACTTTCCTGGGCGCGTACGTCCAGCACGGCCGGCTCTCTGCTGGGCCGAAGCCTTACTAATAGCCGTTACGAGCAGCGACTCGACTCGAATGCGAGGGTTATACACCTGTGCGACGAAAAGGAAAGAGCTGTGTGAATAATAAATGCACACCATAGCACCACAGCAATATGCCAAAGTGAAGCCATCCTTCATCTCTGACTGGACTACATGTATGACAGCAGCAGCTGGGCTAGGGAAATGTCAGCAGAATAAATAACTAGCTTTTCCATCTCGAGTCGCTGTCAGAGCCCTGCCACTGGGTTTATCTGGGGATTTCAGAGGCAAGAGAAACAGATGATGGGGCGAGATTAGACAAGTGAGGCAGAGGAGAGAAGACTAACCTTTTGCTTGGCAAAGCCAGGATCAATTACAAACACCACGCCATCGATGGTCAGGGACGTCTCAGCGATGTTTGTCGAAACCACAACCTACGAGATCAGAAACAATACGATCAAAAGATCAAACTGACCGGACAGCTTTTAACACACACAAAAAAGCACCTTAAAAACTAACAAAAGAGCCCATAATCAATTCTCTAAAACACAAAGTATACTTTGTTTTTGTATGTGTATGCTAGAGTACGCGCAAAGTCAAGATTCATATTTGCCAAGTCTCTGCACTGTTTTTCCAGAAGTTATGACTGATAAAAATATCTTTGCAATCTTTTAAATTAAAGTTGCGGCTATCATAACCTTGTCAGTCCGGGTGTCTGTTGCCGTTTTCGGTATTTTGTTGTTGTTCTCTTTAGTTTTGTTTTCTATGATGAAAAAACAGCCCGAGCCAGTAACTGTAAATGTAATCCGGATTACATAATCAGATTCCAAAAATCGAGTACTCGCAATTAGAGTATGTTAGATTTTATAATGCTCATAATCAGATTACAGTTACTTTTTATGGATTACATGTTTACATATTCACACAATGGCAGTAAATCATTCATAATCTGATTCACCCTAATTCTTCTTTTAAATGGATTCCCAAACATTTTTGTCAGCCAAAACCACTTTGACATGAAATATTTTCTTGAAATATCTCTGAGGAACTTAATATTTCAATAATTTAACAATACATTTGCATGTTTACATATTGATACATCACTGAATGGTCACATTGACATGCAGGTAAACTAATTAAATATTTCTACTTTAGTGTTTAATTAATGATTAACTTTATCAATTCACAAACCCATTGCATTGTTCTTATATTAAGCCCAGTTTAAGAACCTCTGGTTTAATGTAATGTTTACTGCATTTAATGATTATTAAAAAGGAATAGCCTATATTTCCTTTCTCTTCGCTTTTTTATACCAATATGGTACTCTCAATAGTAAGTTTAAAACAAGTTAGATAAAATGTAATCTAAAAGTAAATAAAAAAGCAGTCAGAATACATTACCTAAAATTAGTAACCTAGATCATGTAATGTGTAATCAGTAATGGATTACAATTAGTAAGTAATGTACCCAGCTCTGGTTGCTACCTTGTGGAACAACTGATTAGTGCAAAAATTCAATGCACATGTGCGACCTGTACATACCAAGTATGTGCAGTTACAAAAATTGTGTGGTGCATGTACAGTACGCACATACTATTCTGGTACAAAATTTGCATCATGCACACTGTACAAGTATAATTTGGCCTTTAGATTTTCTGCTTTCTACACATGGCTCAAGTTCATTTTTGCCACATTTCAAAATGTCTTAAGATTAATATCACTTTAACAAAGTTGCACAATTTGAGACATCATTCGTGCCAATCACACAAGTGGTGGAGGACAAGTAATGTTGAATATTTAGCCTAATGGGTTTATTCAAATCTCGAACCTCTCTCTACACCAGCAGGGTGGCTTTTTTTTTTTTAGCACATTTCATTGGTGATTAGACAGTTCTGCACTGCTCTGGGCAAACCAAAAATCAAATTAAAAGGAAAAAGTTCTGTGGTAACTGGAGAGGAGTGAAAAAAAAAAGGCAAAAAAATCAGTGGGAATTAAATCCTTAAAGACACTTCAGTGAGCTGTCGCAAGCTGGAACACTAATATAACCCAACAGGGGAGTAAGGCAACAGTTGCTGCAATCAAGTCAAATCGGGAGTGTGCTGGCTGAGCCGGACTGCTTTCCGCAGAGCAGCCCGTCCAGACACATTACTACTGCTCTTTTTGGCGGCAAGATACATGTCTGTGCACAGCATGCAACCATCTTCCCCTCCCTAGAGAAGCCCACCTCTAAGAAACTCTATTATTCATGCCACGTCTCGCTCCTTCACTCTCTCTCTCTGTCCCTTTACAGTACAGGTGGCCTTCATCATGTGTGCTAGTGACATATTAAATAATCTTCGAGCTAGAGACCGTGGACCGTCTTTGATACGCTGAGATGACAGTGTCCGAGAAGCTTCGGAACAGCTTTATAACACTGCATAGGTAAGGGCTGCTTACTGTCCCAAGTCAAAAGAGCCAAATGCAGGTCATGAATCACAGGACGAGAAACATCAATCTGAGTCAAGTCAGAGGTAGGACAGAGTCTCTCGATAATTTAAAGGTTTGCTTTGTGTAGTGTCCCAGAAAAAATGAGCAGCCAACGGAGCTGTAGCTGGACGTCATCGATGGACAGAAAACTATGGAGGTGTGAGGCGCACATTCACAGATAACAATGGTTTTGAATGTTTTTCGCATGCTATGAAGTTAATGTAGCGAAAGCAGCCACAGATCTTTTCTTAACTGAGACTTCTCAAGAGGACTTGGTTTTGTGCATCGGTTGTTGATTGGATGGAGGCAGATCTGAATGTGAGACAATTGTAATAAAGGGATGGGGTTTAAACGGACTAAATGACTGGAAAAGCCTGGTATACGTCAACAAAAAGACTGCCGCTTCATTGGAAGATCGAGTTATACCTTTTTGAGCAAAAACTGTAAAAGCAAAACAAATTCATGGATAAATTCATTCAAAAAGATCAATAACATGCATTTAGAAAATGGATAGGATAAATTGCCATTTCATGCCAACTTAAGATTTGAAAAGTATCCTAATTGAAATTTCAATGGTAACAAACAAAACATTCTTCCCTTGAAACAAATAGAGAATTTTTCAAATATTATACAGTAATACGCAATCTGTGCTTTAATTCATGCCTACAGCAGAAACAAGCTCCAAAGTTTAATTAAATAGGTTAGGTTTGTTTAAATACCCTAAGTGCTTTGGCAAGCCCTACCAAAAAGTTTTTGCAATGTCAATTTTGAGTTTCATAAAACGTCCTGGCCCCTATTACTAACAGAAAACAAACAAACCTCATATTTCATGTAATTCAGCCTCCTCAACTGCCTTTGAGGCATTTAAATCCTACTTTTCTAAGTGGATTTCTCTTCAGCCACAAATGTTTGGCTTGGTTTGGTAATGCAGCAGAGGGTCTATTCATGGAGCCTTTGACCTGATGTAATTCAGGTGCTGAAAAGAATCATCTGCCTATATATTCATGGAAAGGCTGGGAGAATTCAATGAAAAAAAGGCCATCTGGAGTCTGGAGAAAGAAATGAGGGTTCCTAACCAGTCTGCATCCTTTCAGAAAATAGGACCACCTGGGAAAGACCTTTGAGACGAAATATATTCCAGAGCGGTAGCCATGGAAATTATCGAAAGGTGAGCGCCATTGGAATGAGTTGCACAGCAAAAACACTAAATGCATTACCAGTACTTAGTCATACTCGTTCAACCGTGAGGTGTTGAGAAATTGCATCTTTTAGGAGGCAATGATCCATGCGCAAGTGGTCTGGAAAAAAAAAATAGGCGGGTTGACCGAACAAGGCTAATGCCAGCAACATTTCACTTGAATAAGTGCAATTTCAATTCTCTCCAATGAGTCTCTCATTCAATGTTCCTTTTTTTGTTAAAAAACTCTAAGGCAGCCACATACACTATAGGTCAAAAGAATAAAAGAAAAAAAAATAATCACAATTTAAAGCAATTGTTTTATATTTGAACAAATCTAAAATGTAATTTATTGCTGTGATGCAAAGCTGAATTTTCAGCATCATTACTCCAGTCTTCAGTGTCACACGATCCTTCAGAAATCATTCTAATATGCTGATCGATGCTCAATTATTTATATAAGTTCTTATAACAGTAACATTTATGACTCTTCGATGAACAGAAATTTCAAAAGAACAGCATTTATTTGAAACAAATGTTCATTTTGATCAATTTACTGCATCCTTGCTGAATAAACTTTTTTTTACCTCAATCTTGAATAGTAGTGTATTACCGTTTCCACAAAATATTACACAGCAAAAACAGTTTCTACATTGATCACCTATGTTTCTTGAGCAGCAAATCAGCATATCAGAATGATTTCTGAAGGATCATGTGACACTGAAGACTGGAGTAATGATGCTAAA
>NW_015542358.1:958747-968935 GCF_001515605.1 Sinocyclocheilus anshuiensis | reverse complement strand
AAGACTGGAGTAATGATGCTAAAAATTCAGCTTTGATCACAGCAATAAATTACATTTTAAAATATATTAAAAAAGAAAACTGTTCAATAGTAATATTATAGTTTTACTGTATTTTTGATCAAATGACCAGTACTGTAAATTTGCAAGCATAGTCACAAGCGCTTTCACTTTTTTTTGCATTACTGTAGCGATAAAGCTACCTTCAAATGTCCATGATATTAAATCAGATGTGCTGCTATTTAGGTAACTAGCTATAAACACGCTGACAGTTTAACATTGTTTTGCGAGATTCTCTTCAAACTGTTTCTCCACCATGACAGCAGTTGCCCAGTCGTTAACATTTCATATTCAAAAAGATAAGCGAGACCCTGCCTCCAATCATGCTGAATTAAAAGTGACTATGGAAGCCATCGCAGTCGCAAACAAGCCGAGACGGCTCCTGTCGGTCTAATTCTGTATTGAATGAAAAAAGACATTTCGTCAGAAATAGCACAATTTATTGTACCTCTGGGTTTTAAGCAGCACGAGCAGAAGGAGCTCCAAACATTATCATCATTACCGGGGGGCTGCATCGACAACCCGTTAAAACTGATGGACTCGTCTTCAAATTAAAACAGACATGCTTTATGACTTTGCTTAGAGTGGACAGTAACATATCAAATGTTTTAGGCACAGACATGGTCTCTCTATCAGGTTAGATGGGTCTTAAATAACCATGAAGACGACTTTCTGTCCAGATACAGTTATTAAGGAGCTAGATTTGCCACCCAATGTTAAGTGCAGGTATTCATTAAGGATTGTTTTAGGTGGTTAACACACACACGGCAGCCTCACTTCTCCTTAATTCTTCCATAACCCTCCATTCCCGCAGTCAGCACAAGGGAGATCTTACCACATCCCAATTAACTCCAGGATCAACAAGAAAGTCGCTGCCGAAATTTGCCACAGTCCTCGATTTCCCTACATGTGACTGCTGAGAGTCATGTGAAGTTAAATCCCATCTAATAAATCCATGCATCAGCAGTGCAGAAGGGCTGCTGGATTTGTCCTGGAGGAGGAGGTGACTGCACAGGTGCGGATCTCACAATATCCACACACACACATCCCGTATCTGCCAAAGGTGGCTTATATGCATCGCATTTAATATATGCCAGAGGGTGTGAAGAGTTGACAATTTTACAAGGTAATCTGAGCCTATCCTTATGTACTGCTGCCACTGAAGGACAGAAAAGCAAGGTGCCAAAAAAACTCAATTCAAGACACTGTACAGTTACCTCATCCTCAAAAAATGACTTTTGCTGTTTGTTTATATCGCTTTAAAATGAGCTAATGCAACAAATCTTGAACTTTGTCACAATTTAATGTCATTGCCTAATCCATTTAAATGTTACATAAGTTAATTTAATCATATATAGGTATCACTTATTGTTGAGATAAACTGGGCAGTAGATCTGTAGTTTTCAGCATGCTTTGCATAGGACTGCATTAAGAGAGTAAATATTGAAATAGTGTGTAATTTTGCACTTTTCAGAAAAGTGAATTACTTTTAGGGTTTAATGTTCAGTTAAACGGAACGTTTATTACAGTTAAATAAAATTAAAACTACATTATTAAAAATTACTTAAACGTTAACTGAAATAAAATATACAAAGGCAACACATCTCATTTTCATTTAGTCTAACTTAAAGTTCTAAAAATAACAAACTGATATACAAATTAATAAATTAAATAGATATAAAAAAAACAACTAATTAAAATGACAAATAAAAAAGCTAAAACGGAGAATAGAAAAAATAAAAACTCAAAATATTAATAAAAACAACACTAGTATCTCAATGACACAAAATTAACACTGGCTCGTTCAAGTTGGTGTTGTATTGTGGACCTAAACTAACTGCATGGAAGATTCTTAATTTAATAAAAGTTCATTAAACAAACTATTTTTTGAGTGCATGGAAAGTAGAGAATCATCGTTCGTTACCTTGTTACTATTTAATCCGAGCTTTCGACTAAAAAAATATATCATTACATATTTTTTAAAAATACTACAGTTTCATTCATTTCTATAAAATATCACTGATTGCAACAAAAACAATTGTGAACATAGTTTGTTTCCTTTTTTTAATCAAATAGAATGTTTCTGAATAATAAGCAGTTCTCTGTTCCCAACATTCGTTTGCATCACAGGGGTTGCAGCATATTCACATTAGCCCCTGAATCCATGTTCACTTTCATTTTCTTCTGAACAGCGCAGGCAAACAGCGGCGGATGTTTGAACTTCTGAAGCAGCTTATGCCCGGGCTTACGCGTAATCAAACCTCTGAGAAACCCAGAGCCTCTTTAAACATGGAAGTGGTCAGGGGAGAGATGAAATGACACAATGCCCTAGTGGAGGGTGATGGACGAGGTAGATACTTGATATGTGAAGCAGGCGGATGCTGATGCTGTTCAGGACATCAAGACACAAACCAGGCATGCAGCTAAGACTTTGTTGCAGCTACAAATAGAGCCATCATGTTGAAGGAACAAGAATGCGGAAATTTGCAGTTCAGTGAACACTTGCATTCATTCATTAGGACATCAGTAATCTTTGCCTGGAAATAATGACAAGCGGAGCCGATTCTGTAGGGGAGCGATGACTCATTAATCAACTCCTCATCAGATGTTCAGCTAAATGTTTGCAAACTCATAGCCGCTGATCAGATGTGATATTCTGTCAGATCTTCGGCCAGTCACGCAGGAGTCCAGGTGCTTTTCACATCGCAATCGTCAGGCTTGTTTGAGAGACGAAGAAGTGAAATGGGAGTAGAGAAAACAAAAGAGCGATTGCGTCTGCACAACCTCCTGCTAAGAGTAAAGGATGACAGACAATGAAAGTCACTCTACAGTGAATGAGCTCTGATAAAACATCTAGAGTGAGTTTCATTTTTTCAAAGCCAACATGCCAAAATTGCCAAACGATCATATTCAAGTCGGGAAGCAGAACAGGAGGGAGTGAAAGCAAACCGTCCAAAACAGACTCGAGAAAAACAGTACTGTTCCAACACTTTTCAAACGATCGAAGGATGAGTAATTTTCCTTTCTAAAATTAGAGAAAAGAATCATATGCTGACAAAAGCAACATATGCTATGAATCATTGCTTTACCAAAGCTAAAGATGGAAGGAGAGAAAAGAAGAAAACCTAATTTCCACCATTCCTTGTTCCTCATCCTTCCCTCTACTGACAGACTTGAGTCATTCTCTCATCCTCTTCTTTCTTTAAATGGATTGAAGATACTACTATAGCTGTGCCGATACAATCACATCAATATTTTGATTCTTTGATACCATACTCCACTGACAAAAGTGAAAGGGGTAGTTCAACAAAAATATTATACATACATACCATACATACAGTGTTGGGGGTAACGCATTACAAGTAACGGGAGTTACGTAATCAGATTACTTTTTTCAAGTAACTAGTAAAGTAACATTACTTTTTAATTTACAAGAGAATATCTGAGTTACTTTTTCAAATAAGTAACGCAAGTTAATTACTTTTAAAAGTAACTTTCCCCAACACTGTGTGTGTGTGTGTGTGTGTGTGTGTGTGTGTATATATATATATGGGCTGTGCAAAAAATTGAATGCGATTTTGAACGCGATTTTGTGTAGCTTGTCAGTGATCTACAGCTCTGTGTAGTAAATGCCGCTCCATCTGAAAGCACATGCTGGAGATTTACTACTAATCACAGAAGCGGCTTTACTGACGAGATCTGCATGAAAATCGCATTAGATTTATATATATATATATAAATAAATGTTCACTACTTTTACAATCGCTACATGTACTTTTAATGGATAAGAAGTTTTACTTGAGTGGACTTTCAATGCATGGACAAAAATTGAATCCTAAAATTTGAGTTTGAAAGATGAATGACAGTCTTAAAGGCCGTTCACACAGAACGCATCTTTGTGTCTAAAAACACGAGATGCAGCGCTCAGGAATGGTTTTTTAAAAAGTGCAGCACAGAATACCTCTTTCACCATGTTGCTGTCAAATAAAAAAAGTTGCCATGCCAACGTGCTACTGTAAACAAAAGCTCGAAACGCTTGCTCCGCCTCCGGGATCTTTTGATTGGAAGTTCTTGAACTGACATTGATGAGCGGCACTTCGCCTTGACACGGCGTGGGTCATACATCAGTCTAGCACGTGTTTAGATAGAACAGCAATGGAAAAGTGGTGCACTGGAATGGAAAAACACATTCAGTGTGAACGGCCCCTTATGGGTTTGGAACTTTTGTCTGTGGAATATTCTATCAAAGAATTTGAAGTATCTCTTGAACCAAGCCACGTTAGAGGGACTAAAAGCAATACCCTTCTAGGAATTCTGGGTTTGTCGCAGTTTAACCCTCTCTTAAGATCTTGTGATGATCACGATGTATTGAGACACATGTACGATGTTGATCTTTACCTTTCTGCCGATGGCTCCGCTGGGTTTGCGGGGAGGAGGCGGCTCGAAGATCCTCTGCTGTTGCTGTGGTGGCAGCGTGGAGTAGAGCGGGATGATTTTGATGTCGCCAACATCAGGGCCGAGATCGTCAATCTCACGTTTGATCCGTTTGCAGGCTTCGTCGATTTCCTAGAAGGTAAAAAGACTGATGTTAGAGACCACAGACCGAGAATCAGGTGCAAAATTAACGCCTGCCGAGTACAAAAAGACATTTTAGCAAGTAAATTCAATAGAATTAACATATTAGGAACTGCAACATAATACAAGGAATAAATGCCAATGACAACTTTTTAAACAAACTAGGCTCGTTGGAAAAATGTGTCCAAAAACATACCAATACATACAATTCTCTGCAGGTTCCAGCTGGAATAAACACTAGTGGCAGTAAAACACCAACATCGTATTCCTTTTCACATTAAATATGATTACAAGGCAGATTATCAGACTTATTTTTGCACAGTTCCTTGCAAATTACTATGTTATGAGCTAAAAACACAACATTGTGCATGATTTGTAAACTATTACATTTTCTGGCTCACTGGACATTTCACTATGAAAGTGTCACGAAACCTGCAAGAAGCAACATAATATTTTGCAGAGATGTCATGTTTTTCCAAAGAATCTTGGTTGTTTTATGAAAGTTTAATCTAGAATGGCAAGTTATTTCCTCCAGATCTCCATTTGGAAACAAAAGCCACCAAATAAAAACTAGAACGTATTTTTAAGGATGATTCAACTGTTATTGTCCATAGAGCTGTAAGCTTGTACACTGTACTGTGTTAGGCTAACCGAGACTTGTCATTTGCACTTATATATTGTTGCTCTTTTGTTAGTTTTGACTGCTTTTATTATCCTCATTTGTAAGTCGCTTTGGATAAAAGCGTCTGCTAAATTACTAAATGACTAAATGAAAATAAATGAGAGCAAATGCCATTAGGGTCCAATGTTGTTCAGACTTCACTGACGTAAAAAGGTTTAAACAAAGTCTTTATGTTCCATGGAAGAAAGTCAGTCATAGAGGCTGGGATCGATATACTGATGACAGAATTGTCATTTTGTGCAACCTTTCCCTTTAAAAACAGGAAGCATTGGGTATGTTAATAAACAATAACAATTATTTTAATTTGCTTTCATAAGCTCCAAATCAGTGGGTTGTGTAAATCCCTCTCTTTGTCCAACTTCACCTCACATCAACTGATTTTGGATCAGCTACCCGATAAGTTCCATGTTAGCCACTTTCACAAACATCATTAACTGCTGGATCAATTCCCCCATTCTGGAAACACCAGCACCACCGAGGCTTGGGTGGTTTAGTTGCGGTACATTTGATGTGCCAGTCGTGTCAACCGAGTGAGAAAACGAACGCTGGAGTGCATGGCGTGCGTGGTGCTTGGGTAAGATCCCTATGGCTGTGCCATCAGCGGCAGTCACAAGGGCACGTGTACACTCACACGCACGCTTTATTATTCCAGATGGCAATGTAGTAGAGCTAATGTGAGATGAGAAAGCCGCAATGATGCATAACCAGGAGCAAATCACAACAGATCACTTAAGTGAAGCTGAACGTTACAAACATAGTGGCTTGAGATCTAGAAATACGTGCCAGTCGTCACAGCAAATTAGAGATCAGAGCAGCTCAAATGCGTTTTAAAAAGCACATACTGTAGTGCAGACTTAACAAGCATGACGCACTTTACAAAAGGAAAAAAAAAGAAGTGTCAAAAAGTTCATCTAGACTACCATTACCAGTGTTCACTAAATGCCTTCTCTCACAAATCAAGAGAAATATTCACTCTGACACAAATGAAGAATGCTTAGTATTTACTGCAAATCTTTGTCTTTTCTTCATGCATGAGCACACTGCGCGCTCATGACAAGTGGCACGGTCCTACTGATTTGGAAGTCAACGCTTATGCAGTACCGCCATCCTCAGGCCAAAGTGTGCACTACGACTTGAGCAGGAAAGAGATAAATGGTAAACAGTCAAGCAGTGATCTCTAGAAAAACTTCAGGCTGTTGTAATAAAGCATTTATCGATATCATGTCATTGCGACATCGAAAGACCCTAAAAGTATTTTACTTGAGACCCTTTCATTGCGTATCTAAGCAGCCATAGCTGATCATTTACCCATAAAAGCATTAAAGCTCATAAGCGCGCTGATATCCCAGACACGGTAGTCCGTGCATGCGCCGCATCGCTCCCTGGGGCACAATATGCACAGAAAATGGCGCCGGTGGCCATGTGCATCTTAATCAAAGCTCTGCCACAACGGAGCAGGACAAGGCAAATCTGAATGGATTGATCAAATTAGCCAAAGTATTAACAGTCCATCAGCCCTTGGGAAGCGGCAGCTGTCAGGAGGACTGCTATCCGTGCTGCCAAGGCACCGGGGAGAGAGGGAAACACGGCTGTGCCAAAGCAGAAGAGCTTGCACCTGGAGCAGGACGCCAAATCGACATCCCTCGCTTCTCGCAGCGGCCACGATACAATACTGGAGGAAAATATTTTAAATGGCTGCTTTAATCTACATGCTGCAGATGCAAATGAGCTGGCACAGATCTAAAGAAGAAAACTAATCTTAATCAGTGGTAATTTAGCCCTGATTTGAATGAGCAAAGTTGAACAAATAACCGCACCGTATCAGCAAGGGTTTTTTTTTCTTTTTGAAAGATCGTGTGGTTTAAAACTAATTGCTGTTTGCGGAAAGCCTA
Organism: Sinocyclocheilus anshuiensis; assembly: GCF_001515605.1. Taxonomy (NCBI): domain Eukaryota; kingdom Metazoa; phylum Chordata; class Actinopteri; order Cypriniformes; family Cyprinidae; genus Sinocyclocheilus; species Sinocyclocheilus anshuiensis. The sequence goes on along the minus strand of NW_015542358.1, from coordinate 961,729 downwards.
TAGAGTCAAGTCGTCCATTTCTTCTACAGAGTTTCGATGCATTAGCAGGAACCAGGAAAAAATAAAGAAGCGAAAACGAAGTGGACAAACAGTGCAAATTGCTCAACTAAAATGAGGCACCTTCATTGACCGAAAGGAGCAAACTGAGCTATTTTGTGACCAGCCTAAAAACCATGTTCCTGGCCTAGATTTTAGCATATTCAATCATTCTTTAAATGGGTGAAATTATAATGGCCAACTCCACTACTGTGGTCATTAGTCTCATCACATGCTTAAGATGTGAAGCACTGCACCCTTTGAACTGCCCAAGTCCGTATGAACTCCATTAACCCAATTAAAAGCACATTAACAAGCAAATACGCATTAAAAAGCAAGATCTGCTACTACAAAGCCAAGAAATGTCCAAATAGTCAGCGTGTTAGTGCGAGTTTAAGTTGTCATTTCTTTTATGTGAACATACCAATTAAAGGGATAGTTCACCCAAAAATGAATATCCTGTTGTCATTTCATATAACGTCATGTCGTTCCAAACATTTATGACTTTCTTTTTCTGCAAATATTATCACGAGTGTTGGTAATCAAACAGTTTTGGTTTGGATGTATTTTTGTCTAAATTTTGTCCATACTGTTTGATCACCAACATTCTTTAAAGTACTGTATCTTACGTTCAACAGAAGAAAGGATTTTCCTTTTGGGTAAACTATGCCTTTAAAGGTGCAGTATGTAATATTGACAGCTACCGGTTGAAATGGGTACTGCAGTCCAAATTCAAAATATTGGAGAAAGTTGCTTCTTCCGCCCCTCCTCTTCAGACTCATCACTCATGCAGGTTGCCAGATTGAGGACTCGCAACCGGAACGACAATTGACAATTGCGAAATTGACAATGGAAGGCGACGAGCCTTACACGGCAAGTTGATGTGTTGATTTATCTACATTTTAATATTCCTCTGGTCATAGAACTTTTTAAATGGATGCCGAGGCTTTTTGTGTCAAGTAAAATCTGCTATTTCTGTCCCACTTCATTTGCTGGCTTCCATGGCTGCAATACGCTGTGTTTTCTACCAACTGGCAACCTGGGGTGTTGAAATCCAATTGGGTAAACTGGCAGTGGGTGGAGTCACATGGACCAAAACAAAAACAAGACATCCCAACAAAGAACACATTGAATAACTGGCTGTACCTTTGTTTTTTTTTACTTGGCATGTTTCCTAAATATCTGCAAGCTTCCATGGCTGCAATACGCTGTGTTTTCTACCAACTGGCAACCTGGGGTGTTGAAATCCAATTGGGTAAACTGGCAGTGGGTGGAGTCACATGGACCAAAACAAAAACAAGACATCCCAACAAAGAACACACATTGAATAACTGGCTGTACCTTTGTTTTTTTTAACTTGGCATGTTTCCTAAATATCTGCAAACATATGGTATTTTTACTCTTCAGTATAGTCAAAAAATACATACAGCACCTTTAAGAACACCATATGTAGGTTGATTTTCTGAATAAACACTGATGATTTTAACGTTGCTCTGTTGCCTGACACAAAAACTAAGTGCTCAACCAATGGTGTGAGTTTGGGGCAGGACTGTGTTTGGCAGAACAATGGTAGATGGGTGAGTTTAGAACAGTCATTATTTTTTCAATTACTTCTGAAACACTAGCAGCACAGAAAATGCACACAAACATATCAAAAGTGCAAACAGAGTCAGTCTGTTCGCGATAAAGACGAGCTCACTTGTATCCGCTGACATTCTGGACTTGATAATGATTCGTTCACAGCAAAGAGAACAATCCTGCGCATCAATAAATCTCCACTCAATTATCATCCGATGCTGGTGGAGACAGTCCAACTGCAACTTACTTGAGTTCATTCATTCTGCAACGAGCCAGCGATCAATCTCACACCTGCAAATGAAAACGGATGTACACGACCAGACCCACTGGAGAAACTAATGACGGGAGTCTGCCGTTAATAAATAGGGTGTCAAATTATCTGATTAGGTGGATGGTGCGAAGGTATGACTTCTCTTTGCAAAGGGAAGTGAGAGACATAAATAGAGGAAGTACTATGTTCAGTTAGACTGTTTGTTCGTTTGTCTAGCCTGCTTTGAATGCGGTTTCAAATCGAATGAATTGTTGGATTACTGCAATTTGCATGATTTTTCTGACCTCCTCATTATCTTTATGCGAAGCATCCAAGATAATGAAATACATTTTTCTTTGATCTTAGCAAAAGGAGAAAAGGGACAGAACAAATATGCGGGGAATGCTGGTGATTTTCCATCTGTGACCGTATTTATCATTTGCGTGGGTCCCTGACCCTCCACTGCGCTCAGGTGAGCACTGGTTGCAGGAGACGTAAAATAATAAATGGCTTAATTTCAGGGCTGAATCTGGGTCATTCTCTGCCATCTCTCACAGGCTTTTGCCTTTGCGCCAAGGCCAGCTGTGTTCATGGCCATTATCAATCTAAGCATTGATCTCTTCTGCACTATTTAACTGTTGTGTGTGAGGCGGCTTGAAAAATGTCACAAATGACAAATGTGGCTCATAATGAGCATCTTGAATGTGAAGTCTTATGTTCTTAGTGGTTGCTCGATATATAGACTTTTAAGGTTTTTAATAGGGCTGTGCGATATTGAAGAAAAATGCGATATGTGATACCTTGTTTAAAAATGCGATATTCGATATGCGATACGATAGTGTGTGTAAAGTGTGTAAAATCAATTTAAATGATATTTTAAATTATATTTGATATTTAAATGATATTATATAACCAATTTGTTTCACATTCTTTCTTGGAAAATAAAGAATCACTATAACTTCTGAAAGTGACCAGCAGTGTTTTAGCATTACTTAAAAAGTGATGAAAATGTAATTTAACATCAATGTGAATATACAAACAAAAAAATTAATGACACTACTTTAATATCATTGTAACTTTGCTTTCCACACACTTTAAACTTCTTCATACACCAAAGA
>NW_015542358.1:948960-958706 GCF_001515605.1 Sinocyclocheilus anshuiensis | reverse complement strand
ACATATTCAGCAGCACGTATTTATAGGCTGCTGTCCCTTTAAAACCAACTGCATGGATCCAGTATAATGATACACATCCGATTTCTTTCTCAGCTGTTTACATTCATTTAAAACATAACCGACTGCGTTTACGAGAATGATCGTCGAGACGGGTACTATTGACATAATTCTGTGTGTATGTGTCTGTTCAAACATAAGGAGGAGATGCGAAAGACGAATCAAGTCGCGCGCTGTCTGAAACGCATCTCTGTGTGTGCGAGCGCTTTGCACGTGTGCGGCAGAACTGAAGAGATGCGGCTTGTGCGTGCGCTTCAGGTGTGAGTCTGTCAGCAAGACGAGACGGCAAAGAGTTGTTTTCTGCAACTTATTGCACTTAACTCTTTTTAACGTCAAGCGATTCTCTGCTATATGCGTCGAACTAAAACTTTGACCTTTTGCAACGTTTTGATTTAAGTAGCCTATTATTAAAATGATAATGATATCGCACGCCGTTGCGATATGCATATTGCGATATATATATATCTGCGATATTTCGATAATTTTGCTATATCGTGCAGCCCTAATATATACACACACATAAATATATTAGGGCTGTCAATGGATTACAATTTTTTATCTAATTAATCACACCCTTTTTCTGTGATTAATTGCACACTTCATGAAATTAAGCATAGACCATTTATCTTGTTTCAAATGTTTATTTTGTCATCATTTGCTATATTCAGCAAAGTAAACCAAAAGATTGAAGGGTGATTCTCAAAAATCTGTATTTTTTTCAAGATAAATTTAGATGTCTTTCCAAAAAAGGACTCCAAAAGGACACCAAAGAACCAAATGATATAAGGATCCCATATAAGCACGTATGAAAGAAAAGAAAATCAGAATTGTATAGTAGCCTGTGTACACCGTGCAACAGCAAAGAGCTTTTTTACATTTTAGAGAAGTCAAGTTGCCATACCGAACAGGACCACATGGAGATATCAAAAACCCATAAACCAACCGCCTACTGACTGCATATATCTACTACAGTACACACGGATCAATTCAGAATAACTAAACACAGCAACATACACATGACAAATCAAAACATTATCGGCAATGTGTGTGGAAACAATGTCTGTGCCTGTGCATAATACAATGTGCGTTCCGTGCGTCAAGAGCATTAATATAACGGACTCACGTGTGCTTACTGTACGACTCCTGTAATCGTCTTTACCTTGACTGCAGTCTTCATCTTTCAAAACTTTACTAGCGAGACTGGTTATCCAGTTGAGAAAACGTAGTTTGCGTCTCATCTGGCCGTATAGTGGTGGGATGTGTTGACAATCCGTTCAGTCTGTGCTTCACACAGCGCGACGTGTGAGGGCTCGCGCTCATCAGAGACAATCACAGAATATGACAGAGCTCGTGTTTAAAAGCCAAACACACTGGAATTAATAATTCACTGAAAACGCAATGCGAGTCTCTGTTCTCTCTGCAATCTCTGATGTAATCAGCCTGGTTTCCTTTATATTAGCGCTGTTTTGGACGGATTGTTTGAATGCATTCGCTTACTGGATCATTGGACTGAAAACTTTCCCGGATCTGATCATAAGCAGAGAAGCAACATTGGGTTCAAGGGTTAGAATAGAAATTGTGCTTCAGTAATTTTGCATTAATTGCATTAAATTATTTTAACGTGTTAAGGATTGTAAAATTAATCGCATGCGTTAACAGCCCTAGTTAAAATAAAGCACTCTCTGCATGAACCCTATTCAGGGAGGACATCAGCGACATTACCTCCTGTCCGGTGAGAAAGAGCAGCACATCTCCCTCATCTTCCTCACACATGTGGATCTGGATGACCGTGCGAATGGCCGCTTCCAAGTAGTCCCTCTCCGGCTCGGGCGTGTAGAAGATCTCCACGGGATGCGTCCGGCCGGGAATGGTCAGCAAGGGGCAGTTGTCGAAATAAACCTGGAACTTTCCAGCGTCCAGAGTGGCGCTCATTACGATGACCTGGGGAGAAATAAATAGACTGCGTTGGCTTTTGTACAGACACCATTTCACACAGCATTTGGTAAAAGCCGCTGTGCTTTGCCCGTGTCGACAGCGAGCACGTCTCGCTCTCTCTGGGGACATTATGATTGTAATGAAAGAAAAAAGCACAGAGCCATTCTGAGGTCCACCCGGCACCTTTCCACATCATGACGCGTTATAATTGCTCTTAAAGCATATTAAACTTTAAAGCTGCATGGGGACGCTGGGGCTGAGGGATCACTTGGGAGTCACCTAGACCTTATTTAACAGTCTCTGACCACATGTATAACCTTTGATTTGTTCCTGACAACAAGTAGTCATTACCCATCTGCTTTATGAGAATCGCTCCAGCGCATTTCAGCAATAAAACTCACTGCGCTTCTGCTCTCCTTGGGCTGATGGCTTTCAAATGGGCTGACCCAGCAGCAGCCGCTTTACCTCCACTAAAGCGACTTGCTGTGCATTTCTAACGTTTGTCTTCAAACAAATGAACACGCAGCTGTCAGGTGTGTGAGCGGCTTCATCGGCGACAGTCCACACACTCGCAGAATTATTTGCATTTGTTAAGAGAACAATTTCTCCTGGCTCAGCATGATTTGGCTTCAAAACTGAACTACTCACTAGTTAGCATTTCTCTCTTTTCTGTTACATAAACAGTTGTTCATTCCAACAGCAAAGGGATGATTGCTAATATGTATACGCAAGTGTATTAATCAAATATATGTATATGCACACAATATTCACCTTCCAAAATATTCAGTTTTTGGAAAATATCACCTTATTCATTATATATAGAAAGTGTTCCTGTGGCTCAGTGGTAGAGCACTGCGTTAGCAGCGCAAAAGGTCGTGGGTTCAATTCCCAGGGAACACACATACTGGTAAAAAATTTATAGCCTGAATGCACTGTAAGTCGCTTTGGATAAAAGCGTCTGCTAAATGCATAAATGTAATTAAATGTATTCAGAACACCATCAAATCCAAATTATTTCATAGTAAATGCGTGTATTATTTTGCTTTTCAAATTCACCTCCACAACTAGTGGTTAAAAAGCTGTTTATGAAATGAAACCTGGACATCCGGGAACAAATCTATGAAAGTTTCTGCAGGCTTTACGAAGGTAAATTTAAGAATTTTTCAAGACCTTTTATAGACCAATTAAAAACAATTATAAAGAAAAATATCTAAATCTGAAATCAAGGTACATGTACTTGAGAAGCAAAATTACACAAGATGTCTTGTTTTCTGAGAAATTGATCAAAATTAAGTGTTTAAGATTAGCAAGACCAAATATCTGCCAATGAGCTCAGAAAAATCAACTTAATTCAAAGGGAAACAAGTTTTCAAACCCTATTGAGGGACATCTGTGCTCATTTTAAGCATAAATTCATTTAATTTTGAAACAATCATAATTTTGACTCCCAAATAAATGTATCTTGATTTAAGGCCATTTATATATTTATACTGGAAAGCAAGACCAAATCTGAGGGAGATATTCTTTTTTTTTTTTTTTGCTGTGTACGCAACATTTAACGCCAAAACTTTAAGAGTTTCTGCTCCCACTTGAGATATTTTTAAGGCCTTAATTTGTGGAAGGGCAAATTAAATTGACTTACAGTGTACTTACCAAAGAAAGTACGGACTAATGTAAGGTTACGACATGGGTTTAGGTTAGGTGTAAGTTAAAGATTAGTACCTAGTTATTATTCAGTTATTGCAATTAATATAGTAAGTACATTGTACGTACATATAAAACATTACTGTACTATAAAGTGCCTAATTTTCTCTCTAAAATTGTGATGAAACTGAAGTAACTGAAGACTGTAAAAAATAAATAAATGTATTTGAAATGCATGAATTGTTTGGAATAAGATCATTAAGATACATTTAGAAAATAAGGTGACTTTCCATTCCATGCAGACCTAAATATTCTTCCCCTCATGTCCTCCAGTTTATAAGAATAAAAAACAACCACAAGGCGGTGCAAGCATACGATCAGCATGACATACCTTAAGGTCGGATCTCTGACGGACCACTTCTTTGAGGACGCCCATCAGAATATCTGTGGCTAAGGTGCGCTCGTGAGCCTCATCGAGAATAATGACACCGTATCGCTCCAGCAGCGGGTCGTTCATAGCCTCGCGGAGCAACATACCGTCTGTCATATATCTGTAAACACAAGACACGTTTATTCACTCATCTTTATCTCAGGTGTCGCCAAAAAAGATCAAATGTCATTTGTCCAAACGCTACAACACTACAACTCATCTTGAAAAACCACATACACATTGCTTATATCTAAATCTTTGTTTTCTACCAGAACTATAGCTGTTTCCATCACCCTATTTTAATCCGCATTTTGATGTATCGCATTAGAATCGAGTGATGGAAATGCCAGATTTTGAATAAAAATCCCTTAATTCGCAAAAAAGTTTTTACGCTCGCTTGAGGTGGTTTTTGACTTTGTGCGAAAAAGGGTTAATGCGAATAATGGGAGATGGAAATACATTTTGCGAATAAATTCCTCCAAGCGCATAAAAAAAGTCATGTGACTTTGCGCTATGGGACGGCAAAACCTGACTAACCAGCGGACCAATCTCATTCCACAGCATCTGAAATGTTGTTATGGTCATTCAGAAATGCACGAGCAAAGTCTGTCATCAAAGTATTTCTGTATAATAGCCTCGCAGAACTGTCTTACATGACTGCGTTCCCAAACAGCAGCATCCACCTCCGAAAACAATGACCGCATTCATTGTGTTTCGTCTGCTCGCTCTGAGGCGCAAGTAATTTAATATATATGAAAATTACTTTATTGTCTTAGTGATTTATAGTGCCAGTTTATCAGGAAGTGACAATTTTGTTCTCTTTGACTTGTTGGATGCAAACGATGCTCATTTGCAAATGTTTTATGCGATATTCCAGTTTTGCGCATAAGTTAAATTCGCAACTTTGGATGGAAACCCGGCTTATAACTTACTTCAGTATGGTCTTTGCAGAGCTACAGTCCTCAAATCTGATGGAGTATCCAACCTCCTGGCCCAGCATGACGTCCATTTCATCAGCCACTCTCTGAGCCACACTCATGGCTGCCACCCTACGTGGCTGTGTACAAGCCACGCCGCGCTTAGGGCCGGGAAGGGCCCTCACCATGTCCACACACCACTGAGGGATCTGAGAAAGATGACCAATTCATTAATGCGCTTTCCTGTGTTTCTCTGGTCTATCCTTGAACAAATTAATAAGTACATTTGTTAACATGGTGCCAGTCACAGATTCGTCAGAATGCCTCTCGGGAAGGTTGTGAAAAAGGGCACAACAGCTTTGGTTGCCTGAGCCTGTTAGCAGGCAGCATAATTTAAAATACAAGAAAGGAGAGCAGGGAAATATTTGATATGCAAAGGATTAATATTCAGACATGTGATAAGCTAAGGACAAAAAGAAGAAAAACCCATTTATCCACCCATTCAATATGACTATGCAACAACAATAATAATAATAATAATACTTACAACAATAACAACAACAACAATTACCGTTATTATTCTCAATGCTTTATTATTAAAATTAAATTAAAAATAATTTCACTGTAAAAAAATATATAAATAAAACTTTTAAAAAATTAAATGGTTTTTATTTTACAGTACAATAGTAATATATTTCTTTATTGATTTTAATAATTTAATAAAATACTTAAATGACTACTGACTGAAGTATTACCTGAATTAATAATTGAATTAAGTAATTATTATAATTTTACATTTTTTATTAATTTAATGTATTATTTTATCATTGCTGTTGTTCTCATTTATTTTTCCAAAAATGTTGTTTTATTTGAAAATTAAATCAAAGAAATATTACTATCATACTATTAAAAATACAATTTAATAATAATCATAATAATAATAATAATAATAATAATAATAATAATAGAAAAAACAACAATAAAACGACACATAATATAAATAATAATAATAATAATATTTTAGAGAACAACAGTAAGATTACAAAACTAATATTTATGGCCATTTTAATTTCTTTGCTTTAAAAACGTTCAAACTACAGAGCTTTGTTTTGGTGGAAAACTGCAGGGAGACTTTAGAGCTCCTATTATTGAGAACAGATTTACAAATGAATCATTACAAATTTGGGGAAGATGGTTGGTGCACGTGACATTTTTTAAAAGCATGCTATAAGTGACCCAAACTCACAGTGCTCACAGTCATGAAACTTAACTTGGAGAAAAATAATTGAATCAGAGACTCTTCCATTTGATAACTGCACTAAGCCATACTGCAACTCTCATGCTTTAACCAAAGGTACTTACTGCTTTGTTATAATGAAGAACAATCTGAACCACCCTAATTAATACCTTTAATAGCCATTGCTGAAAGATCTCTGAATGCAAGGAGCTTTTGGCTACAGGGGCCAAAGTAAGGTCTTCTGTGAAAAGTTGTAAAGCATAAGGAAACCCTTGTTTGGACTAACCTGTGTGGTCTTTCCAGAGCCTGTCTCTCCAACGAGCACAAAGCTCTGATGCCGGTTGAGGATGTCATTGAAGCGTTCTTTGTACTCCCAGACGGGCAGCTGCAGCCTCTTCTTGAGGATCTCGAAGAAGCGCGGCGTGTGAGGCAGGTTGGTGAAGGGGTTGATCTGCTGTTGCATGGCCGTCTGCTTGAGCGTGAGCATCCCGCCACCAGGCACGCCGGAGCTGAGGGACGCACTGGACACCTTGCTGTCTCGATCCCGGTCTCGATCACGGTCTCTGTCACGATCACGGTCCCGATCCTTCGGCCGGTCGTCCCGATCTCGGTCACGGTCCTTACTGATGGGAAGACATCAATAATAACACAAGAATTTAGTTTCCTGGCAAAAAGTTAATGTTCAAACTGATAGCATTCATGAGAATTTGATATTCAAGCTATGTGTTTATGCAAGCGATTGCATGACTCTGTTAGCCAACACTTACATAACATCTTATTAAAGGGGTCATCGGATGCAAAATTCACTTTTACATGTTGTTTGAACTGAAATGTGTCTTGGCAGCGTGTACACAATAGGGATGTGCGGTATACCGGTACTGGAAAAATACCGGTATATATTATATTTCAAACGGTACGATATCATCATTTTGCTCAATTCGGTATTTCATTCGCTGCTGTTCCAAAGTTCACCACTATGTGGCAGTAGTGTTGTCAAAAGACCCGGTATTTCGGTACCAAAAAAATGAAAACGTTACGGTACCAGGTTTTTTTAAGTACCGGTGGTACCGAGTACCCGGTCAACCCGGTTCTTGATGCGCTATCCGAAAGCTATCCTCTTCCAGTGTTGCCAAGTCTGCGGTTTTCCCGCGGAATTGGGCTGCTGAACACTGTTGCCGCGGGTTGTTTGTCATGTCCGCGGGTTGAAAAACGACCCCATTAACGTGATATTTAGCCCCTGGAATGCGAATTTTACCAGGGGAACGTATATATTATATTTCAAACGGTACGATATCATCATTTTGCTCAATTCGGTATTTCATTCGCTGCTGTTCCAAAGTTCACCACTATGTGGCAGTGTTACCCAAACTGACGCGAAACCGGCAAGCATGACAACGGAGAAACGACAATGGATAAAACAGGTGAAACTCACTCTACACGTCCGAAATTAATAAATAAAGAAAGCGGTAGAAGTGAAATATGGCATTACTTTGCCTACAAAAGTGATGAAAAAGGTGAACCAACCGACCTTAATTCACCAGTCTGCAAGCGCTGCTATAAACCATGTGCTGCCATGGGAACATTTGTCACTCGCTCATCCTGATTTGTTCAAGTTAAAAGATCGACAGGTAAATGTGTCTCTTTCAACTGATTTAATTTAGACTTTTATTTTAAAAATTAATTATTAATTTTTATTAATATCAGTAATATTATTTTTAGTATTAGTAATAGTGATGAAGGGCATATTACTGCTAAATATGATCGTGGTTTTGCGCAGCTTGTCAGTAAACAACGGCTCTGTTTAGTTAATGCTGCTCCAAGTGAAAGCACTCACGTGATGGAGATTTACCCACATTAGTTTTCCTGTCCAAAAATCTGCAGCTAACAAAGGAGCTATGAGCAAATAAAGACTGAAAATATATGAAGATGTGAACCCATTTTATTTATTTTTTTTTACATTTTGTTTGCACAATTTTCCTGCAGAGTTCCAAGCAGTGCGTTTAATAAAATTGTTTTCAATTCACTTATATTTTGAGGCTGGTTATTTGTCACCTATGGTATCGATTTAGTATCGATACCGAGGTATTAGATCCTAGTATCGTACCGAAGTCAAAATTGTGGTATCGAGCCATCCCTAGTACACAACCACCCTATTAATGATAAGAATCCACCAAGTGTTTTTTTTTTTATGTATCTCGATAAATCCAAACCCTTTCTCATATGACAGTGGCATCAGTCTTTGGTTTTATCACAGACCCGCCCTGAGTGAGCTGTCATCAGTCCGCCATTATTTCACCGCCGGAGCAGATGTATCATGATTTTTAATTTTTCTGTATTCATATCATGATTAATTTTTTTTATTAATCTTTGCAAATCCCCTTTCCTAATAATGGGCTAATTAGCAAGTTTCACCATGAATGCGGCCGGCTAAAGTTTACAGCCTCAGAGAAGCTTGTCACCCCACAGAAGAGAGGGGCGGGGTCAGCAGAGCTCATTAGCATTTAAAGGGACATGCACCGAAACGGCTCACTGTGAACAGAGCTGTTTTTAACAGGGTAAAAAGGGTGTTGTTTTACACTACCACTGATAAATTTTAACCAAAGTATGTTATAGACTTTTCATTAAGACGCTAAAGAATCATATCAACTTGTGGAAAATGGGCATCCGATGACCCCTTTAATAATGAGACGTCAGAGTGTTTCAGAGCTGCTGAGTTTCAGTTTATTTGAGGAAACCTGACTGACTATCTGTCTTCTGGTGGTAAACAATGTGTATGTGTATCTATTTGACCCATTTAATAGCAACTTAGTAATAGGCCAATTAAGCAATTGATTTCAGACAAACAACTCTTTTTTTTAGAAGTTTAAATAATGCAAACTAATGGCTTTCACAGTTTATGTACCATCAGAGATCAAAGTAGGTCTGTTTTAGTGTTTAAAGTTAGCGTTCAAAATCAATTCTCCTGTGAAGCAAACGAATGGGATTTTAACTTCTGCTGCACCCTTAGTTTTACTACTAAAGATGAGTGTGTTTTATTTTTTTAGATAAATGCTTGTAGCTTGGGTTGAATGGTGCACAGCGATGTCTAAATCTTTAAAGAATTTCTGTAGGTTTCTGATTTTTTTCTTTAAATGAATCAGTTGAGTCGGTTCTCAAAAGAGTTTGAATGATTCGTTCACAAACCTGATTAAATCAGTTTGGTCGTCAACTCACTGAACCAAGTGCGAAAACATATTTTGGCCAAAAGAAACTGGGACACATCTTTTGGCAAAAAAATTAAATAAATAAAAAATAAGATAAATCTTTGGATGTTTTAACAATTTGACTAAAACCGCCCGTTTTGCATAAAATCAAAAGTCATAAAATCAACCATATTCGTAAGGTGTTTATCTGTAACATTTACGCTATTCCTAGCATCACAACGTTTTAAAGGGATAGTTCATCCAAAAATGAAAATTTGATGTTTATCTGCTTACCCCCAGGGCATCCAAGGTGTAGGTGACTTTGTTTCTTCAGTAGAACACAT
>NW_015542358.1:910973-948950 GCF_001515605.1 Sinocyclocheilus anshuiensis | reverse complement strand
CGTATAATGCATGGCAATGGTAACAAAATCTATGAGAGTAAAAAAAACATGCACAGACAAATCCAAATTAAACCCTGCGGCTCGTGACGACACATTGATGTCCTAAGACACGAAACGATTGGTTTGTGCGAGAAACCGAACAGTATTTATATCACTTTTTACCTCTAATACGCCACTATGTCCACCTGTCTTTGGGCGCGCGCACGGCATCCGGTGCGTGAGGTGTGTACACGCTCTGGCATAGTTTACGTTAATGGGTGTGTTGATATCCAGCCGAAGAGCAATCAACCATAACTTCAGGCCAGCAGGCTCAGAAGTTGGGAATACGTGGAAAGTCACCACTCCCGAATGAGTTTGCGCGACAGAACGTAATCTTTTAGTTTTAAGTTGGTTTGAACAATCCGGATAAGCGCAAGTAAGTACCATTTTGATTAGCCGTCGTACTTACAATGTTTGTGCACTGTGTAAACAATGAGTGACGTATACGCGCGAGAGATCACTTCTGGCGCTTGCGTAAACTACGCCAGAGCGCGTACACACCTCACGCACCGCATGCCTGCGCGCGCCCAAAGACAGTTGGACATAGTGGCGTATTAGAGGTAAAAAATTATATAAATACTGTTCGGTTTCTGGAACAAACCGATCGTTTCGTGTCTTAGGACATCAATGTGTCATCACGAGCCGCAGGGTTTAATTTGGATTTGTCTGTGCATGTTTTTTTTACTCTCATAGATTTTGTTACCATTGCCATGCATTATACGACTGATAGACTGTAACGGTTAAAAATCATCATTTGTGTTCTACTGAAGAAACAAAGTCACCTACATCTTGGAGGCCCTGGGGGTAAGCAGATAAACATCAAATTTTATTTTTGGGTTAACTATCCCTTTAACTCTTATCATCCATCCATCAGTTCAACAAGTTGACGACCGAACCGATTCACTCAGGTTAACGAATCGTTTAGAACACTACCGAGAACCGATTCAACTGAGTCGTTTAAAAGATCCGGCATAACAGAACGACTCATTTAGAACTACTACTTATAACTACATTAAACCCAAACTATGAGCAATTAATACAAATATATTTTAAAAAATAATACAATGTCACTGAAAACCAAAGATAAACAAAGCAAGCCGCGCTTCAGCAGCCAAAACCCAGCCTCATTAACATAAGATCGCAGAAATGACACGCTCACATCCCAAACACTAAACATTTTACTTTTTTATAGTTAGTTTTTTGAGGACAGTTTCAGAGCCTAGTTGTGCCACATTCCAACACCGGCAAAGTCACGAGTACACAACATATTTACACTCAACATCATCCGCTGCTCATTTAGCGGCCTAACTATGCTTCACACAGGCTTCATGTCTGCTTCTTTACACACTGCAAACCAGAAAAATAAAGTAACTACTCCAAAAAAAAAAAACAAGAGAAATGTAAATAGTGTCAGTTGTACGTCAAAACGCCTCAGCAGCAGCGCACGTGCTAGCGGCATCAGTCACAAAGACTCTCACGCTTCTGTACAAACAACGAGCTACAATAACCTCTTCGGAAAGCAAGCGTGCGTTTGATATACAATATGTGTTAGCAACGATGTCACTATCTGTGCAGTATTAAACCCACACGAGCACAGAGTGTGAACATGCTAGCACAACCTAGCCGCTCACTGCTAAAACACTCCTCCAGCTCAGCATACCCGTCAGATGACCTCTTCTTGCTCGACGAATAATCATCGCCTAAATCCAACCGATGCCGTTTTGACATCTCGTAATAGAAATATTAATAAGGCAAAAGAGAAAAGAGTTTGGTCGGTTTCTCCAGCGCAGCCACTGCTTTCTCTCATGCACGGCTAAAAGACAATATGGCGACCGGAAGTACTTACCTCATCACTATTATTTCAAGTGCACTGAAGAGCAACACTAGAGCAGACACCTCTGATTATGCATATTATTCATTGCAGTATATTTTGGCTTTGGATGCAAAAGATGTATACTAAATAATGCACGTTGTGGGTTGTCTGCATACAGTACCGGAGGATATTATATCTAGCGCCAAATAAAGCAGACCGCTCAGTAGTTCCGGCATTCGCCGCATGGGGCGCTGCAGAGTTTGTGTCCTTGGATTTTCTTTGTAACTGCTGGATTTTTTTATTTTAAGTAATTAACTGTAGTTAAAAGGAACAGCCAGTTGTTTTATTTTCATAAAAAGTACATTTAAAATATATTTAGCTTAAATGTGATATTGAATAACACACTAGACTAGAGTTAAAATTGTAATCAATATATTTGCATGTGCTTTAGTATGTTAGTAAGCACATCAAAATCTTTAAAGCATGACAAAAAAATAATGATTTCAAATGTATATTTCTTTTGATCTTATTTTATATATTTGTAAAGGAAAAAAACATGAAAATGTCTCTTTTTAAGTACACTTAAGTGGCCTTTTATTTCATCATATGCATCTGCAAGTACAGTTTAAAAATACTTTTAAGAGTTCTAGTACTTTTAAATTCACGTTTATTTGTATAGCGCTTTTCACGATACACAAATCGTTGCAAAGCAACTTCACAGAAAATTAAACTTTCTACATTATATTTAGCAGTAGCTTATTAGCGGTGACTGTCAAGGTGATGTCTATATGGCAGAAATATACAGTACAAATCATGCAGTTAGTTAATGACATGTATTCAAACAGATGGTGAACACTATAGCAGCAATTATTATTTGATGCAATTAAACTTATAGCAAAATGTGGTAGTTCTGTGTGTTGTTTCAGGGTTGGCATCATCTGAGGTCCTCTGAGGGGTTGGCATCATCTCTTCTCAGGTGTTCTGGATCCAGACTGAAGCTTGTGTAAATCCTAGTTACCACGGGATGTCAATCCCAGCAGAAACCGAGAAACAAATAGAGACATAATTAGCGTAGCTGCTGTTCCAACCAAGCAAAATCATGTGTTCAACCCAAGCATTATGAGATATATATAAGGTTATGAGATACATTATGTGAATGCTTGGTTAAAGAGATGTGTCTTTAATCTAGATTTAAACAGAGAGAATGTGTCTGAACCCCGAACGTTATCAGGAAGGCTGTCCCAGAGTTAACAGAGGAGCCAAATGCGAAAAAGCTCTAACTCTAGCTTTAGTGGACTTTGCTATCCTAGGTACTACCAAAAGTCCAGAGTTTTGTGACCTTAGGGAGCATGATGGATTGTAGCGTGGTAGAAGACTAGGAGCTAACCCATTTAGGGCCTTATAAGTATAGTAATATTTTGTAACTGATATGGAACTTAATAGTTAGTCAGTGTAGAGACTAAAATTGGGGTAATAAGATAATATTTTCTTTACCTGGTAAGGACTCTAGCCACTGCATTTTGGACTACCTGTAGCTTGTTTATTGAAGATGCAGGAAAACCACCTAGCAGTGCATTATAATAGTCCAGTCTAGAGGTCATGAATGCATGAACTAGCTTTTCTGCATCAGAAACAGGTAACATGTTCCGTAGTTTGGCAATGTTTCTAAGATCATTTCATTTCATTTCTTTATTGTCCTCAGAGGAAATTTGTTTCTAAGATGGAAGAATGCTGTTTTTGTAACATGGGAAATCTGATTTTCAGAAATCTGAAGTTGCTGTCTAATATAACACCCACATTTTTTGACTGTAGAGGAAGTAACAGTAAATCTGTCTAGATGCAAATTGTAATCTAAGAGATTCCATGTACTGTTTTTTTTATTTTTGTTTATTTATTTATTTATTTATTTTGGTCCAATAAGCAATATCTCTGTCTTATCCGAATTTAGTAGGAGAAAATTATTGGTCATCCAATTTTTTACATTTTTAACAGACTTTGTTAGCTTAGATACTTTAGAAGTTTCATCTGGTCTTGTTGAAATATATAGTATAGTTGAGTATCATCAGCATAACAATGGAAACTAATCCCATATTTTCAAATAATATTACCAATGTGCAACATTGTATATTGAAAATAGCAGAGGGCCTAAGACAGATCCTTGCGGCACTCCATACTTTACTGGCATTAATTGAGATGATTCCCTGTTTAAATAAACAAAGTGATAATGATCTGGCAAGTAGGATCTAAACCATCTTAAAGCCTGCCCTTGAATACCTGTATAGTTTTGTAATCGATCTATGAGTATGGCATGATCTATAGTGTCAAACGCAGCACCAAGATCAAGTAAAACTAGCAATGAGATGCAGCCTTGGTCTGACGCAAGAAGCAAGTCATTTGTAATTTTAACAAGTGCAGTTTCTGTGCTATGATGGGGCCTGAAACCTGGAAATTATTCATAGATATCATTTTGTTTGCAGGAAGGAGCATATTTAGCCATAAAACGGGAGATTTGAAATGGGTCTGTAATTTGCCAGTTCACTAGGATCTAGTTGTGGTTTCTTAATAAGAGGCTTAATAACCGCCAGCTTGAAGGGTTGTGGGATGAGACCTAGAGATAATGACGAGTTAATAATATTGAGAAGCGGTTCTTCTGCTACAGGTAATAACTCTTTCAGTAATTTAGTGGGTACTGGATCTAATAAACACATTGTTGGTTTGGATGAAGTGATACGTTTATTTAGCTCTTCCCGTCCTAAATTACAAGTGCACATTCAATACAATTATGTGCATGCAGGAGTATGCAGGTTTTATCTACATTTATGTTTACAACAATATGCCGTCATGGGTTGAGGGCTGTAATGAAGCACACAACAACGGAGATCCTCGGAAGTCTTTTTAATAAAACTCAAAACATAAAGCAGGAGAAAATACAACCACTCCAACTCAAATCAAACGGAAACAGAATCAATGCAAGACAAAAGTGAAAGGAAAACTGAGGGCTTAAATACAAAGTAGAACAAAGGAAGAACCAAACACGACACACCTGAACTGAGGACTCAAATTAATCAGTAACCATGGAAACAAACAAGCAGGGAACCGAGGAGAACTAAACTAATAGAAAGCTGACAGACATGAACAGAACAGGGAAACAGATCTGAAAACAAACAGAAAATGTGACATGCAGGTGAGTAAATAATTGAATGTTTATTTCTGGATTAACTATCATTTTCACTAAAAGATGTCTCAGACATAAATGATCTACTACGTATTATCACAAATCTGATGTTATTGCCTGCAGCAAATATCCAATTTTCACTATGCATATTATTTATGTGAAGATTTTCAGAAATCACTTTACAGTATTATTCCCACATTAGTCAACAGTTAAATTGGGAAATCATCAAAACCTGTACTGGCATCCTGTGAGAGTATCCTGAATGAAGTCTCAGAATATACTGAGCTCTTGTACATCTCAGACAGACTGTGATAATATACTGCAATGAATCAGTTAGTGCAGAAGACAATCATTGCCGTCGACACAGGTAATTACACAGCCTAGGCATGGCTAACAAGCTACATAATAGCAACTGGATCATTGCTCGCGGCTGGGAATTGATGGTGATGGGAAAAACAAAGTTAACGTTAACAAGACTTTGCACTGCTCTCTGTATAAATCTGAAATACAGGCCTTTTTTATTTCTGCTTTCACAGACAATTAAATAACAGGCCAGTTGCTTGTGAAATAGGCTTGTCAGGTTTAAGACAGAGTCTGCAGAAATGGTTTCTTGAAACAGAACAACTGTGAGATATTCACTTATGACAGTCCCTTATGAAGCGTGGTTAGGAATGAACTTCAAGTGGAGTTGCATTTACAGAACATGTTGTAAAATCAGTTTTTTGTAAGATAACTAACAATTGAAGCACAACTAACAACAAAACTCTTATGTAACAAATGCTGTGCTGGAAATCCTTGACCTAATTTGGTGTTCCTGGTCAAAAATGACCAGCCTTTTAATAATTGCTTGTAAATCTCTCATTATGCTATAATATTTCCAAATCCTGCATTCAATCTTTTTGTCAACTTGTCTTCTTTCAATTAGCACAGGTTTTGTTTTTCTTTTTGGGCTCAACTGGTCGTAGGCCTCATTGATCTGAGCTTATGTTTTTGAGTAAAAAAACAAACAAACATTTGTGTTTTTTTTTTTTTTATTAAAAAAAAAAAAAAAAATCAGATTAACGAGGCCTATGAGCAATCATTTCCAAAACAAATACAAAACCTGCACCTGTTAAAAAAAAAAGGAAAATGTACTGGTAATTTTCTTCCTGGACATTATACATACATTTTATGGACATTTCTGTTAACGATAAAACACAATGCAATGAAATGGAAAATTTAACACAAAATTTTAACACACAAAATTTAACAATAAAAACACCTCCAAAATAATAAATACAGAAAATTCCTTCGCATTAATACAGTAAATTGTGCCCTTTTATTTTAACAGATTTCTTTTACAGTGTGTGCAATTGAAAGAAAACAAGCTGATAAAAAGATTGAATATAATATATTGTAATAATATAGCATAGCAAGAAAGTATTTTTGGAGGCCAGTCATTTTTGACTCCAAACACCACAAGTGTAACAAGGTAGAGGGAAAATATCCCAGAAAAGTACAAAAATTCTAAAGAAAAAAATGATAAGTTAATATTCACTGTGTGAGCAAAATCAGTAAGTTTTAGTCCAATGTGATAATATTAACTAGCGTTTTTGGCAAAAACAAAATCCTCTCTGGGTCAAAACGACTGGAACACAACATGAGGGTTAATATGCCTCATTTACTTAAAACTTTGAGACTGTCTGTACTGTAAAATAACTGTAACCAAACATAACTAGGAGTGTTATCATGGTTAACTTGTAAGCTCTACATGAGTTTTCAGAAGAGCAGCCAATCAATAGTACAAAGTTTGATCACAAGTGCACGTTCTCTCCACGCCAGCACACGGATTAAGCTTTGCAAAAATCTTGTGACTGCAATATTCAGTCTGCACACTGTTCCAGGACAACATTTCGATATGGTAATGTACCTTCACTGTTTTTCAATTTTATTTTACTATTATAATTTTTTTTTTTCATTGATAGCTTGTGCAAATATTGACTTGACGTTGACTAATCAGCAATGTGGCTTTTTGTAGTGGTCTTTCCTTTGATTTATTTATTTTTTCTTCTTTTTTGGTGGCGTAGCTAATAATACTAGACAGAATGTGCAAGAAAAGCTGTCAAGATTTATCTATAAATAAAACATCATAGAGTGTTAAACAAAAACATTAATATTTTGTCTTTTTAACTTTCCCTCGTTAAAAAGTAGACTTCCACATACTTTTAAAAAGAGTACATGTTATGAAAATAATTGCAACTGAATGAAACGCATTATAGTTTACATTTATATTAAATGCAATGATCTGAATTTTAGAGTGCTTTTGTAGGACTTCTATATATGTAATTTTATAATTACTTCAGTTGTTTTTGAAATATGGTTAAAGTACTGCTGAATGTACTGACAAGAATTTATGGCAAACTAAAATATACTTTAATGTCTTTTCCTTTGAAACTTGTATGTCATGTATTTAAATGCATTTGTAATAACACATTTATAATGATGGAGTTGCAATTCAGTGCATTTAAAATATCTTTAACTTTAAATGTAATACTGAATAACACTTTTACAGTTATGTGCTTTAGTATGTCAACCGTACTTCTTTAAAGCACTACAAAAGATAATTAAAACATGATCTAATTTAAAATCTACTTTTTAATTTGACATTATTGGCTCACTTTTTAAAAGTATATTTAAGTGTGTTAAGAAAAACAGTCATGAAAGTGTCTCTCTTTAAGTAGACTTTTATATAGTTAATTTTATATCTGCAAGTACATGTTTTTTTTATATATACTTTCAAGATTCGAAGCACACTACAAGTGCACATTCAATATAAAGAACATCTGTTGTTCACAAGTGTACATAGCAATTAAAAAAAAAAAAAAGTATTTTCACATGGTTGTTCCATTTTGCCCTTAATGCAATCTAATCTGGCTGTGCGATTTCAAGCTAATGCAACTTTCCCCCACAAAGCTCCCTGGAAGAAAGCTTTGAAATGTGCCTAATGCAGAGAAGAGAAGAACAAAACTGAGAACTTTGATGTGTGCACTCACTGGAACTATTTCTTTGAATTGCTCCTCTATCAAAAATACTACATTGCTAAAATTGCATGATTTCACTGATTCCACTCTTCATTCTAGGCTTTAAACCGCAACATGGAGAAAATCATCCTAAAATTCCCTCTGATGTTGCTGGCGCTGCATATACAAAGTGGAGAGTTCTCTGGCAGTCCTGTTCTTGAGATCGTCGAAGCTCCAAAGCCAGAAGTCGTGGAGTTCAACAACACAATCTACGCCACTTGTGAAGTAACTCCCGTCCCTAATTTACCAGCCAGCCAGCCACAGATCTTTGGGCAGGTGCTCTTCAAGCAGATCTTTCCCAATGGCACTCTAGAAGTGAAGCTCAACCTCCGTGGTTTGCCTGCCGATGATCAGCAAGCGCGCGCCATCCACATCCATCAGTATGGAGACCTCAGTCAAGGGTGCGTCACTGCTGGTCCTCATTACAATCCGTGGGAGGTTGACCATCCTGGTCATCTCGGAGACCTGGGCAACTTTGTTTCCGAGCAAGGAGTTATAAGGAAGTTCCAGAAGCTCCCGGAGGCCAAGCTGTTCGGGGGTCAATCCGTTCTGGGACGCGCGGTGGTGGTTCATGAGAAGGAGGACGATCTGGGAATGGGGTCAGATGAGGAGAGCAAACGCAGTGGGAATGCTGGGAAGAGAATCGCTGGCTGTGTGATTGGCATTACTACTCCACGTCTGTGGCAGAAAACTGAAGGGCTCCCCGGGGAAGAGGCGGAGGAGGGAAACTAGAGTAAAAGATGAGAGGAGCAGAAGAAATAATGCATTGTCTTAGATTGATACTGTGTTTGAAATAGGTCAGTAATTATTCACCTTAAAAGGGATAGTTCAGCCAAAACGAACATTCTGTTATTTAATGGTGGTAACCAAACTGTTTCTGGTAGCCATTGACTTCCATAGTATGGAAAAAATACTATGGAAGTCAATGGCTCTTGTCAACTGATTAGCAACATTCTTCAAAATAACAGAAGAAAGAAACTCTCACAGGTTTGGAACAAGTGGAGGGTCAGTATGCAATAGTGATGCAATAGAAGAACCATTCTGGTTCCACAAAGAACATTTCATAAAAGAATCATATTTTATTAGTGTGAAGAGCTTTATTACGAACTTTTGTGTAATGGAAAGGCTCCACTAAATGTTCTTCATGGAATCATTGACACCAATAAAGTTGTAAGTGTTGTATATTCTTTGTCTGTGTCCTGCATTAATATAATATTTAAAAATACCTTTAAAATTTCTTAGATGTATTGCCATAACAAACAAAAGTATTTAACACTCTGGTGCTCTTTAGCCATTTTTGACTGAAAAATGTCTTAAAATTTTATTTATTTTTTTTACTTAATCGGAATGGTACAAAACTTGCTAAAGGTTTTGGAAACTTGGAACACTTGTACTCCTTGCAGTCAAAAATGAATGCATTAGAAACAAATGGGAAATGAACTTCACCTAGTGGAAACATTTGTTACAGCACCCAAACCAAACCTTACCTAAAGCTCATCCAGCAATTCATGTTACATGCAATAGTTCTAGTGTTGTCAGTCATATGAAACATTTAGGGGTTTCAATTATAACAAGTAGGGGGTTTGCCATGCCAGTTTCGCCCACATTTATGTATATACTGTATACACATTGTATCAAAACATAAAATAAAAGAAACAGATCAGTATTTGGGGGTAAGTCTATAGTTTAGCCAAAACGGTAATAAATGCAGTCTTAAGATGCAGTCTAGACTGCTGTACCACTGTGACAAAAGCTGTCTCTGTTCCCATTCTGCACAAGTATTTTGAGCAGATAATGTGAAACTGGGCCAAATATCACATTGCATAGCCGTTACCAGCTGATCGACATCAGTGCAATAACATTATTCATGCAAATAGACTACAATGCTCTTTTGTTTAGGCATGTCATAAATTAAAAAAAAAGCTTCTAATTTTTATTATTATATATTTAACTTCCATTGTTTCCAAACTTGTTATACTGATGTATATATATGTATGTATTCAAAGCGACAGATTGCAGCCAACAGAACTGGCAAATAAATAAATAATATCTGAAATCCAGAATAAGTCAAGAAGTTTTCCTGGCCACTGAGAGACTCGGTTTCATGATTTGTGCTGAACAACCACCGACAGACAAGCTGCATCAATTCCCAAGGCATAAACATATCAAACAGAATATAAATAAGGGTGTAAAACGCAATGTGCCGTGCGCTTCCTCTTAAGGTCTGTTTGGGACAGTGCTCTTGAACGGAGAAGCGCTGAAATAATTGGATGCAGTGAATTACTTTCAGAAGGGAGATGTGATGTCTGCTGTGAGAGGCCGCCATGGGCTAAGCCAACAGATTTGAGTTTAGGATTAGTGCTGTGCTTGAACTAATAATGTTTATGCATAAAGTCTGAATCGGGATTGCTCTAGTGTTTGCCAGATATCGTCAACTAAAAAAGAATTATAATATTTTGAGTTGATGTATTCAAAGCTGTGAGCTGATTCATGGACGCTGCACATGCCTGATGAGAGACTGACTCCACTGGAGTCCTTAAATATTGGTAGATATAAGCTTACAAGCAAAACATCATGGGGAAGTCGTGGCCTAATGGTTACACAAAGGTTGCGGGTTTGAGTCTCGCACCGGCAGGGATTGTAGATGGGGGGGGGAGTGAATGTACAGCGCTCTCTACCACCTTCAATACCACGACTGAGGTGCCCTTGAGCAAGGCACCGAACCCCCAACTGCTCCCCGGGCGCCGCAGCATAAATGGCTGCCCACTGCTCCGGGTGTGTGTTCACGGTGTGTGTGTTCACTGCTGTGTGTGTGCACTAAGGATGGGTTAAATGCAGAGCACTAATTCCTAGTATGGGTAACCATACTTGGCCACATGTCACGTCAAAACGACTATTTCCATTGCTCACAGCTTAGGGCAAAACACAGAACTTTGAGTTGTTACTGTAGTACATTTCTTAAAGGAATAGTTCACTTTAAAATGAAACTTTGCTGAAGATGTTCTCATGCTCAGACCATCCAAGATGTAGATGAGTTTGTTTCTTCATCAGATTTGGAGAAATGTAGCATTGCATCAGTGTCTCAGCAATGGATGCTCTGCAGTGAATGGGTGCCGTCAGAATGAGAGTCCAAACAGCTGATAAAAACATCACAATAATCCACAAGTAATCCACACCACTCCAGTCCATCAGTTAATAATCTTGTGAAGTGAAAATCTGCATGTGTGTAAGAAATAAATCCATCTTGAAGGCCATATAAACTTCAAACCATTTCTTCCATCTAAAATATGAGTCCATTATCCATAATAATGCTTCCTCCAGTGGAAAAGTCATCTCATATGAATCAGGAGACAATATGAACTGATTAACCACCGTTTAAAAGAGAAAACAGTGTGGAAAAATGTGTGGATTTTGATGTGAGAGACGACAGGAGATGGACTTTTTCACTGGAGGAAGTGTTATTATGGATATTATGGACTTGAATTTTAGCCAGAAGCAACGATTTAAAGTAAAAATGCCTTAACGATGGATTTGTTTTATACAAACACACAGCTTTTCATTTTACAATATGTTAACTGATGGACTGGAGTGGTGTGGATTACTTGTGGATTATTGTGATGTTTTTATCAGCTGTTTGGACTCTCATTCTGACGGCACCCATTCACTGCAGAGCATCCATTGGTGAGACACTGATGCAATGCTACATTTCTCCAAATCTGATGAAGAAACAAACTCATCTACATCTTGGATGGCCTGAAGGTGAGGACATTTTCAGCAAATTATCATTACAATGACATAACATAGCATAACCTAACATAAAAATGACATAACAGGCTTTCCAGACGTTTTCTTACACATTTCACCTGCTGCTCTGGTGACTTTCTGATCTCTCATGAAACATTGGTGTTAGCACAATAAAGTTATGCCAAATATGAATAAATTCATGGCTTAATTTATGTATTTCAGTTTAATATGCTAATGTGTCTAATATTCTGAACTAAATATGTAAAATATATGTTTTAAAAGTAAAATATTATATATTTTACCAAGAAGATAATTGTTTTCCTTTATAATTTCTGTCTTTTCTTTAATAAAACAAAAGTGGATAAAAAAAAAATAACACTTCCATCATCATACTTCCATCGAAATCCATTATTTTAATTATTTATGATTAGGAACTTAACAGTACGCGCAGGCTTCTCAAAATGCATGTGCTCCTGTAAAATGAGTCCCTCAAGATTTTACACAACCATGCTCTCACCTGTTTCTGAATATCTTTATGTTTCCCAATGAATAATTCAACAGTGTATGCATGCATCCTCCTGTACAAATGCAGTGTTTCTTGTCTAATAGGACCAAAGAGCAGCTGTTGAATATGTGTAACAGTGTGCAGACAGTAACTGACGAGCTGCCGGCGCAGAACAGAGGACTCAACCGGAGTCACATCAAACTTCTGGTTTTATTCCTAGTTAAGACATTTTACAGCGGTGGAGTGAAAGGCAGTCAGTGGCAGCAGGGGACTCGTCTGTGACAGGAGATGGTGGAGATGACAGCACTTCACCATCTACACAGCGTCTACACAGATCCTACAGCACATGACTGAACTCGTGCTGCACTGTAACTAGTGCTCTTTGTCTTGCTTTTATGGAACAAAATCTGTTACTGGCGTGGTACCCTTTACAAAAGGTACAACTTTGTACCTTATTTAGCCTTAAGGGATTCATATTAGTACCTTAAAGAAACATATTAGGACTATTACCTAAAGTTTACATAATATTTTTTGAAAGGGTACTGCCCGTTTTTGTACCTTTTTTTTCCTGAGAGTGTAGATACACTTTTTAAAAAATTATTTTGGATTATTGGAGTATGTTTTATGAGAAAATACTATTTTAGTCTTTCTGCTTCAAAATTCCTGCTTAAATTGCTTACCATTTCTTTGTAATTATTTGTGAAATTTACGAGCAATTTCTGACTGAAAATTGAGTGAAAACAGAGTAAAAAAAATGTCAGTATTACAAAACTTATTTTTCTTTCAGTGTCCACTGGGCATACACAAATATTGACTAAGTCCCAAGTAATGCAAATAATCTATCTATCTATCTATCTATCTATCTATCTATCTATCTATCTATCTATCTATCTATCTATCTATCTATCTATCTATCTATCTAATTGTCTGTCTGTCTCTGTCTGTCTGTATATCTATCTATCAATCTGTCTATCTGTCTGTCTGTCTATCTATCTATCTATCTTGTAAATTAAAGTGATTAAAATGATTCTGTCTAGACAATGATTTGTTTAACTAATTTAATTATTGCTTTATAGTCTAAATAATATAAAATTTGTAAATAAACAAACACATATGCATGAAAGGGAAATGTGCACTTAAAGTAGACTCAGGAGTTTCATTTAAAAAAATGTAACCCTTCAGAAATTAATATCAAAATATTTAAATATTTTATCGGACACTTTTGCTCATTTTTAATGTTTTAATCATGGCTGACTGTACAAAGAACATTTTTACAAATAGCACCAGTAACCAAAAAGCAAAGTGTTATTAACAAAAGAATGCAATAAGTTCATCTTCCAATTCATGACTTACTTACTAAAAATGCACTAAGCCTATAATACTTCTATTTTTGAGCTGTCGGGACGGATTTCGTGGGAAATTCCATAGGCTATGTCATCCGCCCGTGCGTGTTACGTCACGTTTGTTGTCCGAACGAACGAGAAAAAATTACTATGTGGGTGATTTAAAAAAAGCAAACCTCTGGGAAGCACCGTGTGTAAAAACAACAACAACAAACCTTATTTATTTGTTCATCGGGGGCCTGTTCCATAAAACAAGTTTACCAAATAAACTGGCTTATTTCAGTTAGTCTGAATTATTTTAAACCAAGTCAGACTAACTGAAATAAGCCAGTTTATTTGGTAAACTTGTTTTATGGAACAGGCCCCTGCCCTGATGTCATGTTTCCATGTGTACACCGGCGCTGAACCACATTCATTCACATGGAGGATGTGAGCAGAGCCGAAGCACAACCAAAACAATCTTCCGCAAGAGGCATGCAGTTCTATTTGAACCACTAGAGGGGGAAACGTTGCATAGTGTAGCTGTATTTTTTAAATGCAAACCATTCTTTAAGCCATTAAGCATTCTCCTGCTTAACCATTCTTGAGCTGGCCTAACCTCACCCTGCAGAGAGCCTCATGAGTCCATTAGCTCTGACTCCATCTGTTTCCCAAAAGCCATTCCTTCCTTCCTAACGCTGCCCGGTGGGCCTGTGTATGTGTAATACTGAGGGAGATTACAAGAGAAAAGGCTTGGCTTCTGCAAAGCAAGCAGTTAAACGTTGCCTTCTGACGTGTTTGCAGTCAGGAGCAGCTGCTGCTGAGTCCATCCTGAATCACATGAAAGAGAGAAAAGGCAATAATGTTAGGTCACAATTATTCAAAAGAAGTGTGATTGTATTGAATGTGCACTAGTATTGTACTTCATCTTAAAATATAATATTTTTTAAAACCGTACTTGCAGATAATATGAAAGGTGTACTTAAAGAAAGACTCTTTCATGACTGTTTCTTAACACACTTAAGTACACATCTAAAAAGGGCACTTTGCATTAATGCCAAATTAAAAGTTTTGTTTCAAAGTACATTTCAAATCATAATGTTTTAAAAATTCCTGATGAAGGTCATGCGACCGAAACGTAGTCAATAAATATTTTGATATTTTTTGCATAGATAGCGTGCGGGATTTGTTTTTTGCTTTTTAAATCATAAAATTTTAAAAATCTTTTTTTAAGTACACTTATTTTGATGTGTTGACTAACATACTAAAGACATGTAAAGTACTTGATTATAATTTTAACAGCAGTGTGTTATTTGATATTACATTTAAAGTTAGTATATATTAAATGCACGAAATTGCAACTTCATAAATACAATTGTTTGTTTTTCTTACCCTGTGGACAGATTTTTATGTGTGTATGTGTGTGTATTTCAGAGTACAAGACAATATTTTAAAGTCATTTTGCTTCTCAAGTAAATACAGTATGTCTTGATTTAAGAATAATGAGATATTTGAACTGGAAAACAAGACAAAACTACTAAATATCATGTTTGAATGACATTGAAAATCAAGGGGTTTACTGGCTTCAGTATTGCATAGTATGTTTAATCTGAAATGATTTTTTGTATTCAGCTGCTTTATATCTGACCAATAAATTGCAACATTTAGGCATTTTCATTTCCCCCTCCTATAACAGAACAGAGTCACTTTGCTCAACAGGCTCCTTCAGGAATATGTTCAAAGCAAGCTCTCTTCAGTCCCACAGAGGCGTGAAAGTCTGCGTTTTCCCAGACGGTTTGGTCAAGAGGAACTGAAGCTATCTGTGCAGGATCCTCCGCCAAAACCTGTCCCTCTTCTACAGCCGGGCCTCCCTCCGTTTCCCGACCGGAACGTGTTTTTTTCCACAGGACCCTCCTTCACCTCGGCCCTGACCTGCCCATTAGTCTGCCTCCCAGTGTCTGTCCCGCACAAGACGCTCTCCTCCCCGATGTCAGGGGTGACAGGTGTGTCCTCCTCCTCTGGAGCGGGCCACATGTCATCGCCAGCTGTGTCCTGCTCCCACGGCGACGGCCCTCCTCTTCCTGTCCTGTCATCTGAGCCAATCAGGGGACAGAGAAGATGAATGGTCACTGTGTCGGTGCTAATGACACACAGCTAATGTGTGATTTACCACCGCAGTGAAGCTCACTGAAGAATTCATACGGAGAACTGTGAAGATCACAGCGGTTCAATTCACTGATTTACAACTCTTTTTAGTGGTGCCTGTTAATGCAGTGGTTCTCAACTTTCTTCATATTCTGAGACAATATTCAAAGATATTTCTGGCACTTTTGCTGTAACAACAGCTTGTATTCCAAGTTTTTTTATTTTTTATTTACAAGGTGTGGTAATACAATAAACAAAAAAACAAAAAAAATTAATAAACAATAAATAAATAATAATACAATTTTGTAATTCCATGAGTTTGAAGATACTATACGAGTTCACAATTTTCCTTCACAAACATCAATTTCTTATATATTTCAATCTGATGAAAATTTTCAAAGTTTGTCATACTAAGAACATGTATGGAAGCTTGTTTACACCACAGGATGAAAGAAAGAAAGAAAGAAAGAAAGAAAGAAAGAAAGAAAGAAAGAAAGAAAGAAAGAAAGAAAGAAAGAAAGAAAGAAAGAAAGAAAGAAAGAAAGAAAGAAAGAAAGAAAGAAAGAAAGAAAGAAAGAAAGAAAGAAAGAAAGAAAGAAAGAAAGAAAGAAAGAAAGAAAGAAAGAAAGAAAGAAAGAAAGAAAGAAAGAAAGAAAGAAAGAAAGAAAGAAAGAAAGAAATATAAATTAAAGATATAAAGGTAATAGCGACTTTTTTCCTCCCAATTCTGATTTTTCTTTTTTTTTCAGAATCTCGAGATATAAACGGAATTCTAAGAAGAAAAGTCAAAATACTTTCTAAACTTGCTATTGTGAGGAGAAAAAAGTCAGAATTGTGAGATAAAAAGCTTTTTTATTTTTTATTCCATGGTGGAAACAAATAAACAGAATTACAAGAAAAAAGTCAGAATAATTTTTTTTAGCGTTTAGATCTTAGAATTGTGAGAAAAATATAAATATATAATATAAATATAATTATTAAAAATATATTATTAAATAAAAAGTCACAATTACCTTTTTTATTTTATATTCTGTGGTGGAAATGGGCTGACATAAAAATGTATATTTATTATACCTCTAATCCTAGTAAATACCTTACTCTAACCCTAAACTTAATATTAATAAATAAATAAATAATAAAACAGGTGGGAGGGAAAAAACAGACTACCGGTCAAAAGTTTGAAATAATTATGATTTTTTTAACGATTTTTTAAATATGTTCTTATGCTGTATTTATCTGACTAAAAATACAGCAAAAAGCAATACTGTGAAATATTACAATTTAAAATAACTATTTTCTGTTTTGATATAGTTTAAAGTGCAATTTAGTACTGTGAACAAAGCTGAATTCTCAGCATCATTACTCCAGTTTTCAATGATAAAATAAATCAAAGATTTTTTTCAAGATTGTTTGATGATTAGAAAGTTTTGTAACATTATAAATGTCTTTACTGTCCTTTTTGATCAATTTAATGCATCTTTGCTGAATAAAAAACACTTTGAAAAAAACACCCCATGCCTTTGAATGGTAGTGTATCACGGTTTCCACAAAAAGATGAAGCAGCACAACTGTCTTCAACATTGATAATAATCAGAAATGTTTCTTGAGCAGCAAATCAGCATATTAGAATGATTTCTGAAGATCATGTGACACTGAAGACTGGAGTAATGATGCTGAAAATTCAGCTTTGATCACAGGAATACATTACATTTTAAAAAATAAATAGAAAATAGTTATTTTAAATACATTTTTTTAGTTTTTAATGCATTTTTGATCAAACAAATGCAACCTCGGTGAGCCGGAGAGACTTCCTTCAAAAACATCAGAAAAAAAGTGTTATGAGACTCAATATTAAGTCCAATTCTAATCTGCAATGAATTATTAATTATACTCCTTATACATTTTAACAGAAGCCACACATGGTGACAAAGGATGTATCTGGAACATTAAGTTTTAAATATCACACGAGCGAATAAAGCACACACAACAAAGGCATCCAGCTGGAAGAAGAGCGTGACGGCCTGTCAGTTTTTCTGCCTCCGTCTGCTTCATTCTGCTGGATTACTGACCCATATTTGAGAGCATTCAGCTAAAAGGTTAAACACCGCATGCGGCTTATTTGTGGGACGACGGGAACCCAATACTGCTTTACGCAGCACCATCCATATTTATGGGGAAGTGCCGACCGCAAAACACGCCCCAAAAGTTGGTGAATGTCAGCAAACGAGAATTCACTAGCATTTGCCAAATGCCACGACATTTGAGAGAGATTGGACGGTCAGATAATCTGACCAATGAGAGTGAGCGTGAAGGGACAGGAGGGGTGGGCCGCTCAGAGAAGGAGCTAATTACGGCTCTGCAGCCTCTTGGCGGGACGATTAGCAAATGGCAGATTTGGTTACACACGATTACAGCGGCTCGAGGGTTAGTGGTTTTCTGTGGACGGTGGATGGTGGACAGAGGAGTTACGGCTCTGCAGCCTCTTGGCGGGACGATTAGCAAATGGCAGATTTGGTTACACACGATTACAGCGGCTCACCTGCAGCGGCTCGAGGGTTAGTGGTTTTCTGTGGATGCTGGATGAAGGACAGAGGAGCGGCGCTCAGAGCGATGGCATCTGTGCCTCCTGTTGAACACCACAGAGACCAGACTTCATCATTTACAGTGAAAGGACTGTTAGCAGTGCAAACTACCAACAGACAATCAAGCTCTTTCATATGACCACATAACAACAAAAACAACTGCAATTGTACAGTATAATAAAAGAAAAAAAAAAAATCATTAATGCACAAATAAAAAATGTGTAATGCACACCACCATCTGTAATATATTTAAATTCAAATAATACAATTAAATTAATACAAATGTGTAATTTTGTGTTTTGATGTTTTTATAACTTTATAACTATTTACTTATATTTAAATAAAAACCGGATTTAATGTAAATGTTAAACAAATTGCATAATTTTGTAATGCACACAATTTGTAATTCATTATAATATATACAATATTATAGTATATTATAACAAAATATGTACATTTTGTAAAAATGTAAATATGTCAATTAAATCTAAAGCATAATATGGCAGTTTAAAATAATTTGACGTTAATAAAAATTCTAATTATATTTTATATAAAATTTTGAATTTTACATTTAATTTACCATAATTCATTTATATTTAATGACATATTATAAATAGAATTTATATTTCCATAGTCAAATAAAATTACATTTATAAAAATGTCAAAGTATGTCATTTAAAATTAATTAACTGTAAATAATCGTGCTATTTTAAAAACAATGTAGTAAAATTAATATATTAATAAAATATGTAAGATATGTAAAATTGTATCTATTTAATTACATATAAATAAAAATACATATTTTTTTCAGTGCAAGAATACATGGATTGTAAGCCTTATAAAAATTGCAAAATATGTAATTTTGTAAACTTCAATCAATTTGGCATTTAATTTAAAATTATTTAAATTTAATATAGTTTTGCAATTATTTTACATAAATTCAATAATAATAAATTATTATTTATGCAAATATTTGTTTATTAATATTTATGCAAAATAATAATTATGTTGTAAATGTAACAAAATATATACAAATGTTGCAATTTATTTCAAGTCATTTTAATTACAGAGTAGCTGCCTTAAGACTTCAGGATGTGCGCAATTTATGTGGTACAAACGCGCACTGTTGCATTAAAGCAGCACAGAAATATGCAGTCGTGAACCACCAAAGTGTCAGACGGCACTGATGCTGCTTCGGTTCTGTGCAAATGAGCAAGCACAAATGCTAAAGAGATCAGCCTTAAACTTTACCAATATGATAACAGAGCATATATTTCAAAGTGCATATAAAATATGTAGTTCAGTTCACATTGTGCATAATTCAATAGATCTACATTCATACTTAATCTTTCTGTGTTAATGCATCATTTGCAGCATCTTACAGTCAAAGGTGTGTAAAAACACCTTCCTCAGATGCAGTTTCTGTGCTGCCTTTGCAGAATGAAGATGACACAGCATGTGACGAGAGAAAATAATAACTCCAAAATCTCCCTCAAACACAAAAATGCACACAGCTCTCCCACGCAAAAGCTGACAGGTTTATAGCGGTACGTATGTAGAGTGAAGCGGATCAGACGGGCCACACTCATCTGTCTTCATTAGTACTGGCTGCATGCATCACAGGTTAATGCCTTGTGTTTCCCACAGCGGACTGAGCACTATATGCGGCCACCGCCGTCTGAAGAGTGTAAAAACTTAATTTTTGATTAGTAATATGCATTGCTAAGAACTTCATTTGAACAACTTTAAAGGTGATGTTCTCAATATTTTGAATTTTTTGCAACCTCAGATTCCAGATTTTCAAATAGTTGTATCTCGGCCAAATATTGTCCTATCCTAACAAACCACACATCAATGGAAAGCTTATTTATTTCAGATGATGTGTACATCTCAATTTTAAAAAATGTACCCTTATGACTGGTTTTGTGGTCCAAATATGAGTGATAAAAACACAGAATATACACAAAATATACAAAAAAATGTGACAAAAAATAAATAAACTGAAATTAGAAAGAAATGTTATCAGACCTTTATATTATAAATCTAATATTAACATTTTACTGAAACTCATACCTAGTAAATCCAGAGAAATGTGGTCTCTATAGCTGCATGTATTAAAAAAAATTCTGCCTAATATTTAATATGTCAGGCTTTACAGGGTTAAAAATTTCATTGCATTTAGATAATAAAATGTCAAATCAAACTGTATCAAAATAATAAGTTGAATTTATTTCAACGGTTTCTGAAACAGTCCATGAGGTCCAAAACAACATTTTTATTAATATATCTTCTTTTGTGCTCCACAGAAAGTCACAGAAGTTTGGAGCGACATGAGGGTAAGTGATGACAAAATGTTCATTTTTGGGAGAACTATTCTTGTCACACTTTTTGGGGACACTTTATGTAAATCTACAGAAATGCTCCTAGATTGACAGCTGACAGCAGCCGAGGGCTCCATATGGTCCTCTGCACTTCTTGAAGATTTCAAGAGAGGCTTTATTTTTAGGAGGCACTGAAATGACGCTGCACGCTCAACTTTCTTTGTTTGAAAAGGTCATTGGTGTGTTATGGAGAGCGGCGTCTGAGCTAATTAAAAAGTCAGGCTAATTCTGTATGCCGAGCAGCATGGAGCTTCACTGCGGCTGCTTCACAGACCGCTGTGCAAAGCAGGACGGATGGATGAGAGGCGAACCCCACCTGGCAGCTGCCCATCCATCCATTCATTCACTGCTTGTCCCGCCGCACACTGGGGAACAAAACCATCTAGTTTTATGGACAAACCGAGCTTTACGTCACGTCGTACGGCTCGGAAGCCATAGAAGTCGCCGCTAAATTCCTCTCGTGGTGACTTCTGGCAAACTTCAAACAAGAAATGATCTCTCTCACGCTTGTTTTGTCATTGCGATGGCAGGTAAAAAGAGTCATGAGGGGAAAACAAGTTTAAGTCTGACAGGAAACAAGGAAACAAGTAAAGCCTGTCACCTAAACAGACAACAAGAAAAGAAGGACGAGGACGTCCAAAACGCACGTGTTTTCTCTCTGGAAATAAAGGTGCAGTCATTAAGTGTCCATGTTCCCTTGTGAAAAAAGAAGTACACTTAAGCATGCTTTTAAAATGAGTCCTTATTACGGGGATAATATAGTGAAAAACAATACACTGAATGTAACCTTTTTGGACATTAATTGCAATTAAATGAAAATGCATTGTATCTTAAGTTTAAAATAAATGCAATTAGCTGAACTTTAGAGTGATTTTTGACACTTAAGTAGAACTTAAGTGCATTTTTATGTCATTTCATTATTCTATAGCTTGTGAAATATCAATCATTTATGAACTAAAATGCACTTTAGTGTAATTTCTAGTGAAACTTATAAGTTATGTATTTAAATATATTTGTTAAATAACATTTGTTATGATGGAGTTGTGATATAGTATGTTTAAAATATGTTAACTTTAAAATAACACAATACAGTTAAAATTATATTTAAGTACTTTACATTTGCTTTAGTATGTTAGCCAACACTTAAAACTAAGAGTACTTCTGTAAAGCACAACAAAAGATTAATTAGATATTATTACAAAGTGCACTTTTTAAAAGTGTACTTAAGTGTGTTAAGAAACATACCCCCGGTTTCACAGACTAAAATGTAAGTCTGAGCTGTTTCAACTGAAGGAGTCTTGCACTGACTGATCTTAAAATATATCAGTGCCTTTGTTTTGCCTCAAGATGCACACCAGTGATGTTTTTTTCTAAGGCATGTTTATTAAAAATTACTTAAATCTCCTAATTGAACTATGGTCTAATCCTGGCCCTGTCTGTGAAACCAGGCCATAGTCATGAAAGTGTCTCTCTTTAAGTCACTTATCATTAATATTGCGTTATCTGCACGTACAGTTTTTAAAAAATAAACTTTCAAGAATTTAAGTACAGAATAAGTGCACATTCAATACAATTGAGCACATTTTTTGTCATGTTGGCCAATATGCCTTATACTGACACCTACTGGCATGGAGGAAGCTTCACACAAAATCATTAACAATCAATGCACTATTAAACAACGATTTATTTATTTTGTGACCAATGTCCAAGTGGATATCAACATAAAGCAAGTATAATTCAGGTGGTCATGTGATCTCAACACGTCTGCCCCATGAGGCCACTCACTCCATGTAAAATAAATTTTTAAAAAATTATATTTTAAGTCTTCATCTCATACGAGTGCACATCACTTTAAACATATTTACCCAAAGTACTATTCATTCAAACATGCACCTTTAACTGATTTCTCCTGTTGATTTCTGCGAGGCCATTCGATCACGTTCATAGACTGAGCCGTGATCCTCTCTCTCATCCACAAGTTCCCTAATAATACCACATTCCCCAAATGTGTTTGTAATGTGGGCAATCAGTTTCAGTAATGGATGCTTGTCAGTTTTATGGTGGTCTTGTGACATGTGAGCGTCTGATCTGTGCTTCAGTCGAAGTGCTTTACTACCCTCGTGTGGATGGAGACTGTAAGCACTTCTCTTGAAGCTGGAACCTGTATGACTATTTTAGAAAAGAAGGCCTATGTGGACACTTGTTAAATGGCCCATATTAGCAATTAAGTACGGACTTTGAAACTAAACTAAAATCTGTACATTAGTGGTGCTTTGCCAAGTCAAGCATCGCTATTACTAATGCTTGTACTTAGGGTTAGTGATTTGAAACAACCCCTAACTGGAAGATTAAAGTGTGCTATTACTTTTCTAAGTGATCAGACATACAGATTTGGCCTGGTAGGCAGTAAAATGGAAGAAATAGGGGCAGAAACTCAAATAAAAAAATATCATAGAGAGATTTAAATAAAAGTCTTTGGCAATAACCCTGAATTAAAGGAATGGTTCACTCAAAAATAAATATTTTGCTTAAAATGTAGTCATCCTCAGACCATCCAAGATTAGGTTGAGTTTGTTTCTTCATCAGATTTGGAGAAATGTAGCATTGCATCAGTGTCTCAGCAATGGATCCTCTGCAGTGAATGGGTGCCGTCAGAACGAGAGTCCAAACAGCTGATAAAAACATCACAATAATCCACAAGTAAGTCCAGTCTATCAGTTAACATCTTGTCAAATGAAAAGTTGAATGTTTGTATTTAAAAAAAATAATAATAATAATAAATCAAGGCGTTTTAACTTTAAACCATTGCTTCTGGCCAAAAGAGTCCATAATCCATAATAACTGTTGTCTCTCAAAATCCACCAACATATTTGATTAGAATTGTTTTGGCTTGTAAAAAGTGCTTCATCTGTGCATATTTTTCTTCTGATTCAGACGAGACAACTTCTTCACTGGAGGAAGCATTATTATCGATTACGGACTCGTATTTTAGCCAAAAGCAACAGTTTGAAGTTTAAAACGTCTTAATGATGAATGTGTTTTTTACAAACACACAACTTTTTGCTTCTCAAGACATTATCTGATGGACTGGAGTGGTGTGGATTACTTGTGGATTATTGTGATGTTTTTATCAGCTGCTTGGACTCTCATTCTGACGGCACCCATTCACTGCAGAGCATCCATTGCTGAGCCACTGATGCAATGCTACATTTCTACAAATCTGATGAAGAAACAAACTCATCTACATCTTGGGTGGCCTGAGGGTGAGTAAATATTCAGCACATTTTAATTTTTGGGTAAACTATTCCTTTATTAACTTACCCATCAACACAATGGGTGTAAATACAATAACAGGAGTCGTGACAGTTCTCAGCGCGGTTCAGAATGCTAGTATCACTGACTTCGCAGCTCTTCAGATGTGGGTTAAAATCATAGACTGTATAAAATTAAAGCACTTCTTCTTGTTGATATTTGCGGCAGCAAAGGCTCATCAAAGGCTAATTGCTGCCCTCCTCAGTTCATCTGAAGAACTCCGCTTAAAGGGACACATTTATATTGCCAAAAGTATGGACCCTTTTCACAAGACTGTGATGACGCGTTTAATGGTCATCAGCATCGTAAATCCTCGAAAGTTTTTCATATTTGTATTTTTTTTTTTAAATGTATATACATTTATAACACTATTCTTTGTATTATATCACCTATGCATCAAATTACAAAAAAAACAGTTAACACTAATGCAAGGGTGTTTCCAATTGTTCTCTCTGCTGACAGCCGTTATCAGTCTCTCTCAATTTTTTTCCTTTTATTGAAAGTCACGAAAACACTCTCGTGGAGTTTTTCTTTTGCTATTTGATCATTGCAAAAAATATATATTTACACAATTCCCTAGAATATCATTATATGCTTAAACATTAAGACTTGTATTTATGGAAATTACTAAAGTAGTCGAACCTGTTCATTAGAACGTGGGGTCCCAATACTATTGGCAATATAGTGTATATAGTCAGTTCGATGCATAAAGCTAATAACCGGTTTTATTGTTTCATAGCCCTTAGTACTAAGAAAGGATTTTGTTCCGTTTATGCAGCCTTGATGAACATAATTTTCTTTAAAAATCATAGTGGTACAAACTTTTGCTCTGGTTTATTTTTTTTTTTAAATGTATATACATTTATAACACTATTCTTTGTATTATATCACCTATGCATCAAATTACAAAAAAAACAGTTAACACTAATGCAAGGGTGTTTCCAATTGTTCTCTCTGCTGACAGCCGTTATCAGTCTCTCTCAATTTTTTTCCTTTTATTGAAAGTCACGAAAACACTCTCGTGGAGTTTTTCTTTTGCTATTTGAGCAACTGGGAATGCAAAAAATATATTTGTGGTGCTCTCCCATTCACTGCTATTCAAGTTAACCCAACTATGACGACTTCCGCTGCTGAGAAACCCGGAAATGTGAAAAAGGTTCATTGGGACACCCCCTTCTATTGAACAGGTTTGACTACTTTAGTAATTCCCATGAGTACAAATCTTAATGTTTAAGCATATAATGATATTCTAGGGAATTGTGTGCTTCTAATTGTATAGCAACAGTTTGGACAGGACACTTTCTCTTCTAACACAACAATGCATCTGTGTATAAGGCAAGGTTCAAAAAGAAATGTTTGATTGCGTCAATGTGGAAGAACTTGTCTGGTCTGCAGAAACCCAGCTGAACGCCTCTGCTGTGACTTTAAATGCAGACCTTGAGCCAAAAACTCATCACCAAACACCAATGACTAGGTAGAGTCATTTTAGACACTTCCAAAACTGATGGAAATACAATTTTTAAATACATGAACTATGTTTCCATCTTTGTTGGCACAGTTTTGGAAGTGCCTTTTTCTGTTCTAAAGAAAGGGGTGTCCCAATGCTTTTGTCCATACAGTGCATCATGTACAAGTCATTGGTGTTTGGTGATGAGTTTTTGGCTCAAGGTCTGCATTGAAAGTCACAGCAGAGGTGTTCAGGTGGGTTTCTGCAGACCAGACAAGTTCTTCCACATTGACTCAATCAAACATTTCTTTTTGAACCTTGCCTTATACACAGATGCATTGTTGTGTTAGAATAGAAAAATAGTGTATATAGTCAGTTCGATGCATAAAGCTAATAACCGGTTTTATTGTTTCATAGCCCTTAGTACTAAGAAAGGATTTTGTTCCGTTTATGCAGCCTTGATGAACATAATTTTCTTTAAAAATCATAGTGGTACAAACTTTTGCTCTGGTTGCTCTGCCTCCATTGGAGTGCATACAGAGGGACTTTGATATTGCTGCCTGTTGCCAGAATTACAGCTCACGGGGTTTTATAACGTAATGAGAAGATCAAAATATTTAATTTATGTCAGTTTTGCTTGGATAGGAACAATAACTTTCTTTGTGTGTTTTTAAAATGCACATTTGCTAAAGGGCAGGATTGAACCAGGCATCCTTGTGAAAAAGGAACAAAAAGGTGTATTGTTGATAACAATTAATATCATATTAATCCTATTTATCTTATTTCTATCTTACCCTTATTCACATAAATATTACATTTTTATTTCTATTATACAGTATTTCTATCATAATAATATAATGACAGTTCATTATTTACACAGAGGTACATGCAGAATCTAACTTTTTTTATGAAATGTTTAATGTTTTTGAAAGAAAATAAGTCTGATAGTTACATTGTTTGTGTTTAGTACTGCCACAAGAAAGCTATGTACCAGATATTTACATATTTTCCACAAGATAACTCGAGCAGTAACTCAAATTACACAAATTACCCTGATTAAATTTTACATAACCTTTGTTTTTTGATATATGTTATCATTATCAATGTTTTTAAATTGTCAGAACCTTGTTTGTAGAGAAGGATGAATCATAAAATAAAAAAATATCATAAAATTCAAAGAGTGTGAGGATCTTAAATCTATCCCTACATTTAAACTCATTCATGAAACACATTAATGATGCAGAATCAATGTGCAAAAAAATGTAAAAAAATACAACAATCAGATTTGTGGAGCTGAGCTGAAGAACTTTTTCAGACTCGCTCTGGAGTTCCATCCTCTCTCCTCCGCAAACCTGAACACACTCCCAAACAGATCAGGGAATGAAGCCATCAGGTTTATGCTCTCTGCGTCCTCTGGACTATGTAGAAAAAAACACCATGGTCTGACACACAATAATACTAAAATGTTCTGGTATAAATACCTTGCATGATATTACATGTAACTCACTAATGCTCGTGTAGGTTGCGTATAAAACGCAGCAGGCCCAGTGTGTTCTCAGGATAGCCTTTCTTCTTACCATCTAATTTCTGGATGAGCTCAGATGGCAACTGAAAAAGAAATATTTTATAAATACAAATTATTTTTCAAACCAAGATTAATGCATGCCATGCACTATTTTCAACTGATTTATAAGAAAGAAAAAAATTTGACATTAAATCAGATTGTTGAAGTTGTTACTATTTTCATAATTTCATTATTTAAACATTTCTTAAATATATTTATATTTACATAGTATATTTGAATATTTCTGCATTGAATTTAGACTCACTTTAGTTTTCCATTCAGAAAAGCTTTTCCCCTCTATGTATTTTTCAACAGTTTGAAGGAGCTCCTCATCAACATTACGACAGTTCTCGGCCTCATTCTGGTTCCCCATCTTTTTCAAATACTCCACTCTCCTGACAGGATTTCAAAAACAGTACAATATCATCATGTCACGATCACCAGCTGGACTGGCCTTGATGTCCGTAAGAGGGCACTTCATCCCGACCTCTGCCCCTCTATCAATGACTTCATTCCCCAAAATCCTCTGCCAAGTCTCGTCAGCACTCATTGTTTGCACCTGTGTCTCATTAGCCTTGTTAGCTCACCCTATCCACCTTTTTCCTAAACCCCATGACGCTTTGTGTAAATTAGGGGAGTAACTTCCGTTTACACTGTAAACAATCAGCAGAAGGTTCGCTCTATGAATGCAATAACAAGCATTTTCAAAAATGAGGTGAAATTTTTTTTATTCACCCTTCAATCATCGATCATTAAAAGAAAATTTAAAGGTGTAAAAGCATTAACAGATTACCTTCAACATACCATGAAAAACTCCTAAAGACTTCTCCTTCTATCAGCAGCAATATTACGGACGTGTTAAATATCATTATAGTAATATATGTCTATATTTCGTAACAATTACATTTTACAGCATCCGTGTAAAAACAAACCTGGAAAGAGATATGAGGATTTGGGTAGAAAAATGAAAGATTCTTAGTGCATTCTAGGGAATTATTCATGGTTTATATCGTAAATGCACAGTATATGTTGCTTTTTTCATTTACTTACAGCGGAATACAAAGGAAGCATAAAAATTATCAGGAGGAAAATAATGCATCGGGCTGAAAAGAGCTATTCTATAGATATTGTTATATCAGGTCACATTAATATACCAAACATAACGTTTACAGCCCATTCAGTCAAAATGACAGATGAGGATTATTTGTAGCGCAATCTTATGATTTGAAGTGATTCGTTGCAGTCTTTTTGAGTGGAACTTCCCCAAAAGGCACTTCACCGGAAGTGCCTCCCATAATTTAAAACGCTCATTAGGAAAAAGGTGGATATAAGCCTGACTGCAGTGGAGTCATTCAGGTTCCTGGGCACCACAATCTCTCAGGACCTGAAGTGGGACACTCACATTGACTCCATTGTGAAAAAGGCCCAGCAGAGGTTGTATTTCCTTCGCCAGCTGAGGAAGTTCAACCTGCCACAGGAGCTGCTGAAACAGTTCTACTCTGCCATCATTGAATCCATCCTCTGCACTTCAATAACTGTCTGGTTCAGCTCAGCTACCAAATCTGACCTCAGAAGACTTCAGAGGGTAGTCCAGACTGCTGAGCGAATCATTGGTACAACCCTCCCTTCTCTCCAAGAACTGTACTTATCCAGAGTGAGCAAAAGGGCTGGCAGAATCACTCTGGACCCCTCACATCCAGCACACTCCCTCTTTGAACTGTTGCCATCTGGTCGACGCTACAGAGCACTGAGCACCAGAACGACCAGACACAGGAACAGTTTCTTCCCTCAGGCCATCCATCTCATGAACACTTAACAATAACTGTGGAACACACACTATTTATTCACTCATACACTTATTTATCTAACACTCATACTCAGTCTACACCTCAAATTTGCACATAATATACAGTACCTGTACATACCAGGACTCTGTCACGAAAACAAATTCCTCGTATGCGTAAACATACCTGGCAATAAAGCTCATTCTGATTCTGATTCTGATTCTCTGTCTTTCTTTGTTAAGTCTTGTTATAGTGTCTGTACTGCATTTTTATGCCTAGTATCCTAGTTTTCCCATGCCCTGGTTCCTGGTCTTGTTATTCTGCCTGTACTCTGGATTACTCTTTTGCCTCAGCCCTGAACTCAGTTGTTGTTTTGAATTGTCTTATTGTGTATGACATTGCCTGTTCTTTGACTATGATTGTGGATTACCCCTTCATTAAAACACTGCATTTGGATCCTCAACCTTCATATCCTTCCTGTTTTTGGATTTCTCTTTGCCTGTCTTTTTTGCCCTGTTGCTTTTGTTTGGACTGATTGCACATGTTATGACCTTTGCCTGTTTTGGACTTTGATTGTGGATTACCCCTTCATTAAAACACTGCATTTGGATCCTCAACCTTCATGTCTACGTGCAGTTCATGACACATCAGCTGATAATAAAAAAAAGACTGTGGCGAGGGGGGCGTGGGAAGGCGAAAGGCTGCAGTGGCCCTTGACTTCCTCGTCCTTCTTGCCGAACATTATTACACTGGTGCCGAAACCCGGGACGAGGAAGCCGGCACGCCGCCATGCAGCCAGCTCAGCCAACGCCGCTTGCGGAGCTCGTGAAGTCGCTCGCCGGGCTTCACCAAACCCAACATCAGGCGCTGATGGACCTCAAATTGGAGCAGGAGGATCGGTTCCGCCTGTTGGTCCAGGCGCAGGATGAGGACCAGCGGGTCCTCCGGAGCTTGCTTGGCTGGGAGGTCACCCCAGTAGCGGCCCCCTCCATCGCCCACGTCCCGCTGATGAAGATGGGTCAGCAGGATGACCTGGAGGCATTCGTGGACCTCTTCGAGAGAACAGCGGAGGCGTGCGGCTGGGCGCACACCCAATGGTCAGTGCGCCTGATCCCGCTGCTGACTGGAGAAGCACAGGTGGCAGCCCAACAGCTGCCTGTCGTGAACCTCCTGGCCTACTATTACGCCCCTCGTCTAGGGGTAGTAAAAATATAGTTCTTAACAGGGCATAATAAATCTGGGTTGTGGTAATGGAATCCCAAGTATGAATCACTCCGGTCGATAATCAAACACATCCACGATGTTAGTCAGATTAAAGGATTAGATTTATTTTAAAACAAGTGAAATGAAGAGCATCTCTCCAGGATGTCCCAAAGGCCAAAATAACAAACAAAACAAATCTAGAAAGGAAAAAAGAGATAAATAACCTAATCGAATAACGAAATACAAATACAGCTTACTTCCCTAACTGCCTAACACAAAACAGAGCCCAAACAACATAAGTAAAACAAAACGGCAGGTAGTGGTAATATTGATTCTGCTACAGTTAATTCGAAGATCTAATCTAAATATTTATTATTAATCATAACCAGTTATAATTAGTCATAAATATTTCCCTTTTGAGCTGATTTACTACACTTGCTTGGCCGGGAGGCCACCCGAGCAGCAGCCCCCTCCATCGCCCACGTCCCGCTGATGAAGATGGGTCCACAGGATGACCCGGAGGCTTTCGTGGACCTCTTAGAGAGGACAGCGGAGGCGTGCGGCTGGGCGCGCACCCAATGGCCGGTGCGCCTGATCCCGCTGCTGACTGGGGAAGCACAGGTGGCAGCCCAACAGCTGCCTGTCGCGAACCTCCTGGCCTACGATGATCTGAAGCGGGCCATCCTTCAACGAGTCGGCCGTACCCCCGAACAACATCGGCAACGCTTCCGGTCAAGGGAGCTAGGGGACAGCGGCCAGCCATTCGTGATGGCCCAACAGCTTCGGGACGCTTGCCGCAAGTGGCTGTTGGCAGCCACGGGGTTTTCCCCATTCGAGCTCCTCTATGGTCGTCAGCCCCGCGGGGTGCTTGACGTCATTAGAGAGGCTTGGGAGGAGGGGCCTTCAAACAGCCGTAGTGAAATTCAGTATGTCATGGACCTCCGAGCAAAACTCCACACTCTGGGGCGGCTGTCTATGGAGAATTTGCTCCAGGCTCAGGACAGACAAATTTGGCTGTACAACAGGGGTACGCGAGCAAAGTGCTTGTATTACTTCCAACGTCTAGTTCTAAATTACTCGAGCAGCACTTATTCTTTGTTTTACTTTTGTTGTGGGGACCAATAAAGAGGTTTACCCGCCACCCCTGACTTCCTCGTCCTTCTTCCGAACTACGAACTGTATTACAAAGACTATCTAGATACAATGCAACTTCCCCTTCATTTAAAATAAAATCATAATTTGCAAGTACCATAAGCAGTGCTGAACCTTTCTGGCTTGTACCAAAATTACAGATCATGGGTTTAATAAGGTCATGAGTTGTTTGTTAATTTTAGAGTGATAAATGCCATTGCCAAATCAATAGTGCGTTTTACCGTTCATTAGTCCAGAAGAAGGGGTGTGCGAGGGTTTGCTCCACAGTTGGTCTGTTGTTTGGATTTTCATTGATCATACACTCGACAAGATCTTTCTCTACATCATCCTCCAGATGCTCCAGTGAGTATCTTCCTTGCAGAATGTTGACTTCACAAAATGGACCTTTACCAAATGGATGGTGTCCTCCAGAGAGAATGTAGTACACTA
This sequence comes from Sinocyclocheilus anshuiensis, assembly GCF_001515605.1. Lineage (NCBI taxonomy): Eukaryota > Metazoa > Chordata > Actinopteri > Cypriniformes > Cyprinidae > Sinocyclocheilus > Sinocyclocheilus anshuiensis. Next base: position 917,294 of record NW_015542358.1, on the reverse strand, counting down.
ACATCCCGGCAACCTTAAAAAGGTATAGTGCTATTAGTTTAGAATTTTCACTAACTACATTTTAAATTACTTGTATTTAAGTCAATAAATGAATTTCTAATCATCTATTTTCAAGTATAGTTGTAAAAAAAATTTGTTAAAATAACAAAACTACTGACTTAAAATGAGAGGAGAGACTACCTGAATGTCGGAGCTTCTCTTGTATCCAATGTTGACCTCCTCATCTATGGTCTCCTTTGCCTTCCAGCATCTAGTTCCAGCAATGCTGGTTCGTAAAGTGGTTTGGCTGAGGTTCAGTCGACGACTTATGCCAAAATCAGCCAATCTAGCTTTTCCATTTATGTCTGGGAAACACGGAAAGACATGGCCATTTTAAAAAACAAACTTAGTTTTGATAAATTAAATAAACAAAGAAAGTTTGGTTTAGCACGTACCAATCAGGACATTCTGGGGTTTGATGTCTCGATGGAGCACTTTGGTTTTCTTGTCGTGTAAAACCTGTAAGCTGCAGAGAACTTCCTTCACCAGCTTCTTCAGGATCAAAGATCTCTCAGCGCTGTCGTCTGGTAAATGATCTTGGATATATTCCTCCAGTGTGTACTCACAAAGATGAAGAACAAGGTATCCAAAATTGTCATCTTCAGTGAAGTCCACATATCGCACGATGGAGGAACTTTCAAGCTGTGGAAGTCGCAGAAATTCCTCCTCATTCCTGAGAGCTTGGTAATTAGACTTAATCATTCGTTTCACAGCCACCTCAGTGCCGTCATCCCTCAGTCCAAGGAAAACTTCCGTTCCATCACTTCCTTTAGCGATCTGAAATTCATCACTGAGTACAAGAGTAAGGTTTCCCAGTCTGTATGTTCTGCTAGCATCAATGTTAGCTAGCTTCTCAAGCTTAGACCTCCAACGACAGCTGATTTGAAGCCACCTCCTTGAGATATTTGGGCTCTCAGCAGGTTGTGTGAACGGCTGCACACTTGAATTTGATTCCTCAATGGATGTCACTACAGTGTCTGGATTCGGTTCCTCCTTATCTTGCTGCTCACTTTCTTGTGATCCCATCTCTTGATGGATTTTCTTCTTCTTCTTTTTCCTGCTGTTTGAAGGAGCTGCAGTTTCCTCATATAAAGTGTCCACTGCTCCTGAAGAATGTTTGAGTGATATGTTCAGTTTTTGTAGCTTTTTGTTCATAGCTTCATCCTCTATCTCTGCAGCATTAAGTATCCTCTCTGGGACTGAAGACAACCTACACAATGCAACAAGTTCAGGAGCGATGTAATTTATGTAGGCAAAAAAACTATATGTCCACATTCCAATCCGACTTGAATAATCAGGACGTGTGAGAGGCAATAGACTTTTGCATAACTTCTCATAGACCGAATGATTCAGTCTCAGTTTCTGCTCAGACGTCTTCTGCATCATGACATTGAGTATCTTTAGTATCAGATGATTGACTCTTTCTCCTTGTGCATTTCCAGAGTGCTGAAGACTGTTTGTTAGAATTGACACAAGATCACTGAACACCTGAGGAGAAACACTGTCACTGACACACAAAGCAGCATTTAAGCAGTTCAGTGCAATCAGCCAGTGTTCCTGAGGGATTCTTGAGAAGCGCTTGATGACTCCCTCAATGTATCTGTCTGCACTCTTTGTATCTTTTAACCACTTGATGGCGCTCTGACGATACTGCTCTGCACCTTGACCAAAGACACCAAAGTAGAGCTCAAAATAAATCAAATGAACAAAAGAATCCTCTTGAAAGAAATTATCCTTATAGACTCTGTAAACATCTGTCTGATTCTTCGTTCGTACAGCACAAAAAAAAGAGAGAGCTATATTTACTTTATTAAATACTTCACCGTGTGAAGACAGTTGACGAATCATTCTCTTCACCTTTTTATCAAGCTCTGGATTCACCCCATGGTTTATTATAGGTGACGCTCCAGCCTCTATAAGTGCTTTCACAATGTCTTCACGGTCTTGATCAACAGCACATTGCAATGGAGTAAAAATTTGTAATTGATATCCATTTGGGTTAGCTTTTCCTGTAAGTAATCTTTCCACAATACTCAGTTGAACTCCAGTTGTAAATGCAGCATAATGTAGAGGAGTTCGTCCATTTGTTGAGGGTTTGTTTGGATCAGCCGACTTTTCAAGTAGATAAGAGCAGATTTCTTCATTTCTGCATAAAACTGCTGCAGTTAATGGAGTAACATCATCATTCCAGACCTCAGAAGGGTACAGTCCATTAATATCTCTGCTTTTTGTTAATTTGCGAAGTTTCTTTAACTTGTTGTCTATGATGCATTGTATTAGAGGATCTGTTTTTCTAGGTTCTACTGGAACTGGCACTGGAACCGGAAATTTTACTTGGATCTGGAATGCCATGGATCTTCAAATACTCAACATCTGTTAAGATATAAAACATTTAGGTGCTGTAAAATTTGAGTGCTAAGTATAGCATTATTACTTATTCCCTTCTTTCTTTACATTGTTAATATAAGCACAGTGTTAATCTTTATTAAGTTTTTTAGTTAGTTTTTTTTTTACTTGGAAATCTTTACATTTAGTCAATATCTCCATCATGTCATGCATTAATTTCTTACTTTCTAATACTTTTAACCGGCTAAGAAATCAAATACTTCTGGACAATAACCAATATTCTATCATATTTTTCTTATATTTTGCTAATGACAATTTTATTATTTGTTTACTACAAACTCTTTTTTCCATTTTTATCACAGAATAAGCAGAATAGTTTCTATACTGTAATAAATGCTATTTCAATTAGCATTATTCATATACTTTATTAACAGGAGATGACTTGAAAAACACACATAAACCATATATTGTTATATATTGTTACCATTTATCGCTGAATCTAATACAAACAGTCTTAAGTTTAGATTATTCAATATTCGTTCACTCAACAATAAAGCACCACTGGTTTGAGATCTACTGAAGGATTGTAAGTTTGACTTTCTCTGTTTAACTGAGACATGGCAGTAACAAAATGACTTTTCTCAGTTAAATCAGTCAATTCCTCTGGGTTATGCTTATGCTTGCCAACCCCGAGTCTCAGGTTGAGGTGGTGGTTTAGCGATGCTCTATAATAAGAAATGGAAAGGGGTCTACTAGCTGTACCTTCTTATGTTACTTTTGAATCCATGGTGTTACAAGTTAATGGTCCAGTCATAATTACTACATACCATCCACCTAAATCTAATACTAACTTTTTATCTAAACTTTCTGCTTTTTTAACTTTACTGTGTTCTATTTCTCCAAATGTGATTATGGTCAGTGATTTTAACATCCATGTTGATAAGACAACTGCCACCGATACAAAATACTTTTTATCAAGTTTAGACAGTTTTTGACTGAAACAATTTATCGATTTTCCAAATCATTCAAAGGGTCAAATACTTGATCTTATTTGTTGCACTGGAATAACATCTTTTAATTGTTGTGCATGTGACCTGTTTATATCTGATCATAAACCGGTGTTTTTCTGTGCCAAATTAGCAATATCAAAGTCCTACTATCACATTTCATAATATTAAGAATATTGATTTGTCTATTTTTTCTAATGAAGTTAATAATCTGCTGAACACAGATGGACTATTTAAACTGGATGAATTGATCTCTCACTATAATGATCGATTGCAGAATATCTTTGACGTTGATGCACCTGTGAGAACTCGGACTGTTTCATTTGCTCATACTGCTCCCTGGTTGACTCCTGATCTATGTCAGTTGAAAGCGAAAGGCCGTCAACTGGAACGTTTAAATGCAAGATCTGGTCTAATTGTACACAAGGAAATGTATGATAATCATGTTAGATACTTTAAGGAAGCACTTAAATTATTATGCTAATTTAATACATTCCGGTGGTGGGAATACAAGAATATTATTCTCTACAATGAATAATATTTTGAGACCACCCGATGCTTTTTCATTGCATTCAAATTATACTACATTGTGTGATACTTATTTATATTACTTGATTATATTTTACTTTTCAAGTTGACTCCTCTATAACAGTCTTTTCTAGTTTCTATTTGCGAACGGCCGATGAAATAGCTGTGTCCAAAAATCTAAATCTTTTACTTGTCAGTCTGATCCTATTCCTACACATCTGGTTAAGTTATTTCTTCCTTGTTACCTTTGATTACTCAAATCATACATTCTTCTCTTACTACCGGTATTATTCCTTCATCCCTTAAAGTAGCAGCCATAACTCCCATTCTTAAGAAACTCGGTGTGGATCATAATAATCCAGAAAACTTTTGATTTAGGCCTACCTTTTCTTTCTAAATTATTGGAAAAAATACTTGCTCGACAGGTTAATGCTCATCTAACAGAGAATAACCTGTTTGAGCAATTTCAATCTGCCTATCGTCTAAACCTGTCACAAATGATTTGTTAATGGCTGCGGATTCTGGACTTCTATCAATACTCATTCTTCTCAATCTAAGTGCAGCGTTTGACACAATTTCACATAGTATTCTGTTGGAGAGGTTGATTTCCATTGGAAACTCCAAATACACCCCAAAGAAGAAACCCAGGAAACGCCAATCGCTGCAGCTGAATAAACAGAAGATTTAACTGCTTTTATTGATTCAATGTGACTAATAAACACACGACTATGACAATATATGGTTCATCCATAAAAAATAGTTATGGTTAACTACTTAACCATAAAAGTAGTTAAGTTAAAAGTCATAAAAAAGTTCTTATTATTATAATTTTCATTATCATAAAGTATATTTATAATGCAATGCCTTTATTACTGCTTAGAATATTATGAAATATGTCGCGTGCCTTATTCTGTGTAAGAAGCCACATCATCTCACAGAAGGATTTATTTCAAACACTCGACTGACGTTATGAAGTGAGTTTGGAGTAAAATCATGTTATTAAATGTGGTTCAAATAGAGCAGTATTTACTACACAGAGCCGTAGTTCACTGAGAAGCTACGCAAATAGCTGTCATTATCGCAAACGATTTCTTTGATTTTCATAATCACGTAATAATTGTTTGCAATTTTTTTGCGTAACTTGTCAGTGAACTATGGGTCTGTGTAGTAAATGCTGCTCCATCTGAAAGCAGGTGATGGAGATTTACTGCTGATTACAGAACCGGCTTTACTAACAAAATGCGCATGGAAAACGCATTCGATTAATCGTGCAGCCCTAGCTCGGATCATTACTGTAACGTGGGTTTTTGGGTTTTGTTTTATGTTCATGTTTTCATGTCTTTTATTCTGGAGTCTAGTCATGGTCCCTGTTAGTGCCATGCTTCCCTTGCCCTCATGTATTCCTGCTATTGGTTCCTTTGTTCATTGTGTCATGTCCTGATTGGTTATTGTCCTGTCATGCTATTCTCAGTTCTGTTTGCTCATTGGTTGATTCTTGTCATGGGTCCCTTAGTGTTTTATACAAATAGCCCTCATGTTGCCATTGTTCCTTGTCGTGTATTGATGACCCTAACTTCTGTTGGTGAGTTCTAGGTTTTGTTTATGTCAAGTCTGCTCATGCTATGTCTGTTCATGCCAAGTCTTTGTTTATTGTTTGGACACTTTTTGGATTAAATAAAACTGCACTTGGGTTCTCACTACATTCGCCTCCAGTGGACTCATTACAGAATACACGACCCAACCATGAACCCAGCAGTTTCACGACTCCTGTGCCTTCATCAAGATAACAGGACTATAGAGGAATATGTGGAGGATTTTTGCAAACTTTCTCACTGTGTGGATTTTAAAGGGGTCATATGATGCTTTTTTAAAGATCATTATTTTGTGTATTTGGTGTAACAGAATATGTTGACATGCTTTAATGTTAAAAAAACACATTATTTTTCAAATACTGTACATTATTGTAGGTCCTCTATGCCCCGCCTCTCTCAAACGCTTCGTTTTCTACAAAGTCCCTCCTTCCGACAAGCGCAGTCTGCTCTGATTGGCCAGCTGACCCAGTGCATTGTGATTGGCCGATGTAAAGACTAAATGTAAAGACAGAGCCCGAAAGGGGAACAGAGTCTCGTGACAGACACAGTGATGAATATGTGTTTGCAGTACACAAGCCACGGTTAAGACAGCTGACTCCACTGTGATGTGTCTCGCTCTCTCTCACTCTCTCTCACTCTCTCTCTTTCTCGCTCTCTCTCGCGCTCTCTCTCTCTTTCTCTCTCTCTCTCTTTCGCTCGTGCACACACACGATGCACAAAACTCCCATTTGAACAGTCAATAGCAAATACTTAAACTAATAACAAAACAGTAGCTGATTCAGAAGCGCCAGATTGTCATAGCAAAGTCA
>NW_015542358.1:880017-910540 GCF_001515605.1 Sinocyclocheilus anshuiensis | reverse complement strand
CGCTACTCTCTCTCCTCTCTCTCACTCTCTCTCACTCTCTCTCGCGCTCTCTCTCTCGCGCTCTCTCTCTCGCGTCTCTCGCTCCTCTCTCTCTCTCTCTCTCTCGCTCTCTCTCTCTCGCGTGCTCTCTCGCTCACGCTCTCTCTCTCTCTCTCGCGCTCTCTCTCGCGCTCTCTCTCTCTCGCGCGCGCTCTCTCTCGCTCTCTCTCTCGCGCGCTCTCTCTCTCTCTGCGCCAGATTGTCATAGCAAAGTCAGAATTACCTCCTCTCCTAGGTTCACGAAACGGTCGTCCATAAAATGCATTGGTTGTAAGTAGTAAGTAATCTTAAAGATTCCTAAATGCATCTACTTTCGGAAGGCCAAATAAAGTGCTTTGCCTAGAAACTCAACACTAACTGCGGTTACTGAAACCACGCCTTCTTTCTTTGCGTGCACATTTGGGCGGCATTACGCAAATATTCCCACATAGTGAGGTAGATATGTGGGGGCGTGTTAGAATGAGCCGTTTTAGGGGGGCGTGGCAGAGTCTTAACTTTGATAAAGAATATCTCTTTGGTTTTGAGACTTTAGTCTTTGCAACTTCAGGGATCTTATCTATGCACAATCAGCTTGTAACACTCCAAAGAGAAAGGAAAACTTGAAATCGCATCATATGACCCGTTTAATGACGTAGCACTTAAGGACATTTTTCATTTTGGTTTAGACCAGAGGTTCCCAAACTCTGTCCTGGAGGGCCGGTGTCCTGCAGAGTTTAGCTCCAACCCCAATTAGACACCTGAACCAGCTAATTAAGCTCTTTCTAGGCATACTAGAAACTTCCTGGCAGGTGTGTTGAGGCAAGCTGGAGCTAAACTCTGCTGGACATCGGCCCTCCAGGACCGAGTTTGGGCACCCCTGGTTTAGACGAACCCCTTCGTTCAAGTCTGCCAGGGGGTAAAATTTGTTGGTCACTGGAACGATATATTGACTGTTTTGTTGCTGGCTGGTTCACCATTTCCTGTGGGAGTTGCGGATGAGGAGCCCCGCAACTGTGCTTTACTGTGCTCCTGCGGAGCTTGGGCCAGGACTGATTGCCAGTGTGATGGACCCACCATTAATGTCAGTGCAAGCAGCTGGCATGCCCAGGGCCTCAGCACGGGCTCTCACAGAGACTGCCCCCCTATCCTCAGCACTTCCTGTTATGGCAGTGGCCATCCTAAGTGTGTGGGCTGCACACTGTGCCCCAGAGGCCTCTCCTGTCCACGAGTCTGCCCCAGAGGCCTCTCCTGTCCACGAGTCTGCCTCTGAGGTGGCAGCATCCGCTGCAGGACCTCCCGAGGCAGCGGCGTCCACTTCGGAACTCTTTGCCTGTCCTGTCACGGCCATGAAAGCTGTTCATGAACTCACAGTCTGTCTTGTTACGACCATGAAGGCCGTCCATTAACAATCTGCCTGTCCTGTTACGGCCAAGGAGGCCATCCATGAACTCTCTGCCTGTCCGATAACGGCCATGGAGGCCGTATCTTAGCTCATCGTCTGCCCTGTTACGGCCAAAGATGCCGTTTCTGAACTGACCACCTGCCCTGTTACGGCCGCGTTTCAGTCCCGACTGATCCGCCTTGGTGGATACCTGCTTTGCTGTGGCGGTCATCTGTTCCACTGTGGGGATCTTTGCTCCTGCATGCTCTGCTGACCTGGTGGTCCTCTGCTCCGCCATGGATTTCTGCTCTGCCTGCTCTGCCATGGATTTCTGCTCTGCAGGCTCCGCCATGGCTCCATGCTCCTCTGGATCTGACCTGGTGGTCTCCTGCTCCACTATTCCACAGTCTGCCTCTGATCCACGGCCCAGGTCCTCCATTGTTCCACTGTCTGACATTGTCCCATGGCCCAGGTCCTCCAGTGATTCTCGGTCTGTCACTATTGCCCCATGATCCAGGCCCAACTCTGCTCAATTGTTTAGACCTACCTTTGCCCCCCAGGGTCCAGGTCCACAACTGTTCCATGATCCATGCCATGATCCAGGTCCTGTTCCTCTTCACGTGTCTGGCCCTCCGTCCCTCCCCCTGTTCCACCTCCGCCCCACCACCCTCCTGGACTTGTTGGGTTTTGTTTGGGCACCTGGAGCCGCCCTTAGAGGGGGGAATATGCACTTGGGTTCTCACTACGCTCGCCTCCAGTGGACTCATTACAATTACACAAACGCCGTTAATTTGAGCATATATTTCTCCAGTATGAAGGCAACTCCATTGGCTTCCAGTTAGATATTGGATTCAATTTAAGATGTTACTTTTCACTTATAAGGCTCTTCATAATCTGGCTTCTTCATATTTGCATTAACTTTATGTGTATTCACCTACCCAATCTCTCAGGTCTTCTGCTTCTGTTACTTTAGTTGTATCTTCTGTACGTTTGAGTACCATAGGATATAGAGCTTTTGGTTTTTATGACTCTGAGTCTTTGGAATACCTTCCCTCTAGACATAGGTAATATTTCTAATCTTTCTATTTTTAAATCGTGTCTTAAAACTATTTAGATTAGCTTATCCTGATTGACATAGTTGTGTATTATTGTGTATTGTTTTTATTTATTGTTTTATGTATTTTATTATTGTAAGGTGTCATTGAGTGTCTTGAAAGGCACCCATAAATAAAATGTTTTTTTATTATTATTGTCGCAATCGTGTGTTTTAATGTCTTCACGTTTCATCTGTCCAAACGTTTCTGCATTTTATTCAGAGTAGCTACTAGGGCTGTTGCGATAACCGCAATACCGCGCTATTGACGAGCAAACCGCAGAGGAATGCAAGAACCGCAGCAACCGCGATTTGTGCGCGTTTTCTTTTTTCATAGGGCTATGCCCTTCTCGTTTTACACTTCGTGCATGTGTACTGAATATTAAATAAGTTAGTAATGTGTACCGTGCTGATTTGTACTGAGGCTCCGTAGATTTGCACTTAACAAGCCTAAACAGACAACGAATGAGAGAGAGATCAACTGAGCATGTGCGATTTACTTGCGAGTCATTATATATATATATATTTGTGAAAATAGGTAGTCATGTCCAAGGAAAGCCAAATCTCTGTCTTAGCGTCGATGCATTGGTCAGCTGAGCCTTCTAACGTGGCATTCAAAGTTAAAATGATTTCAACAGCATTTTTCATTTTGTCTCTCTTTGAATGAATCAGCGTTTTTGAACGTGTAGTTGAATGAACGGTTTAAAGACTCACTCAAAGACAGTCCCTTCCCACCACCTTCTGGGACAACACTGTAACTGCACTGACTGACAGCCCGTCTAGAACGCGTACATACGAAATCAACCTACTTGAAAAACTTAAAAGAAGAAATATTATATTGTATAAAGTAAATGTACAAATAGACTGAATAGTCTTCACTGTAAAAATTCAATATACATGAATTCTCAAGGACAGTGAGTGATTTGGTTTCTGATGTTTGATTTACACCATTGACACAAATGGCAACAGCAGCTATATTAGGCTGCTTTAGAGGAATAGTTCACCCAAAAATGAAAATTCTATTGATGTTCTAAACCTGTATGAGATTCCTTCATGCTGTTGAACACAAAATAATATATTTTGAACAATATTGGTAATCAAACAGTTGCTGGGCCCTCACTACTTCCATATATGAGAAGAAGAAAAAAAGAAAAGAAAAAAAAAACACTATTGGAGTCAGTTGGGACCAGAAACTGGTTACAATTCAGGAGAACAAAGAAATTCATACAGGTTTAGAACAACTTGAGGGTGAGTAAATGATGACAGTATTTTGATTTTTTGGTGAAGATCATATAATGCCAGGATCTCATATAGCCTACTACTACACATGCTTTATCTTTAACTATTAACGTTCATGTAAGACACAACTGACTGTGTTGACGAGGATGCTTGCAAAGACTGGCATTTTGACACATAACTATGTGTATTTGAACATTTAAGCACAAGGCACGAAAAATAACTTTTAACCAGTTTAGTCAGGCGCTGTACCAGCAGGTGCGCGCTGCGCGTATCAGGCTGAAACTGCCTTAACGCACGCATTTACCAACAATAATTCTGCGCGCTGCTTAATGTCCATGTATAGTTTAAAACCCTTATCCGTTCCTCGGGTCATTTTGACCCAAAAAGTTTTTTCAAAAAAATTCTAAAAATCGTGTGTTGATCATCCATGATGTCTTTACTTTTGTCACACTTGCACCGGGAATACACACAGAAAATTTGAGTGGATTCGAGGAGTTTAAATGGGTGCAATAAAAAAAGTAACAAAAGTGTCCCTCGCGGGTCATTTTGACCCGCATAGGAATTAATGGAATTTACGAGAAAACTGCATTTTTCATTACATTTGATTTTTTTATATATATACAAAATCTGAGACAATACAGTAAAGATTTATACCTAAATGAAGGGCTGAGACTACAGAATATCCCCAATGCAGAAAAAACTCACATACACACACACATGCACAAACACACACATGGTACACACACTCTCATAGAACACATTGTAATATTTTTCATGTTTCTGCTGGGATATGACTGTCATTTTTCCATTTTTTTTTTTACATAACACAGTTAGATTTGAGTGATGTGGTGGAGACCAATGAGTTTAGATCTTATTTATATTTTTAAAAATATATTAAATATTTATTTCATATTTATGAATTTGTATGGATATACATATGTTTAGGTTATAATTCAGTTAGAATTTTTTTTGTTTTTTTTACAAAATTTGGATTTTGTAATGTTTCAATATATATTTTTGGTGAAATAATGTACAAAAACTGCTTATTTGCTTATGTTTTCTTAAAAATACCCAGAATAAAAGGTAAATATGATAAAAATTACCAAAAAAATAATAGAAAAACCTACATAAAAAATTTGAAAAATTATAAAAATGTTCCAATATAAGCTTTCTGGACCAAAAATAAAATTAGTGTCATTTTTGGCCTTCGGGTCATTTTGACCCGCAAGGGACACTTTTGTTATAGGTTCAGGAGGGACGGATGAAAACCATTTGTTTTTAAACCACAATGCTTAAAAAGCATTTAAGCATGCTTACGTCATGACACGCAAAACGATCAAGTTAATAATCAAACTAACCTAAAATCTGTGTGGACGATGACGCTGTTTTTATCTGCTCCATGTGCCCGGTGCACTTGCTGTTTCACAACTTCTACTCCATCATCATCTTTAGTAAAATAACGTGATAGCTGGGGATTTTAATGACTGTTTTATCTGCTGTTTTTCTTTTTTTTTGAGCCCCTCTCTCACATTTTTTTTAGAATAGCTGACATTTTTTACTTGTCGAAGATTGTTCTTTGCGTGACCATTTCCAGATTATGCCAAAACGAAGTGAAGAGTATATATATATATATATATGCTATATTGCCTGTACAAGCAAGCAGATGTGACCAGAAAATCAATGCAACACATGCAGAGTCTCACGTTAAGTGTTTATTCTTTATAATAGTTTGCTATGGGAGAAAAGTGCTTAAATTCAGCGCTTTGCGTTCATATTCCGGGTTCATCCACTCGCCTGTACACAGTTTATATTTTTAACAATCTGAACTACTAGATGTTTTTTTTTTTATATCACTGTTTCCTTCCACTAAGCCACGTTAAGCATTTTCTACCCCAAGAAAACGCTTAACGTGGAACTTGCGCGTTGCGTTCATATTCTAGGATATAGGCTATTCTGCTTGTCTGGTATGCTTTATTAATGAGGTGTGTACTGAACCTGGTCCTCCAAACTGTTTTAAGCCAAATTAATTGTACTTTAGGAGTAATAATGAAATCACAGCCTGAGTCCACCAGAAAGTCAGAGAATCTTACTGCCTAGGAGAAAGACTAATAATATCCTATAAGTAGATACTGTATATGAACTGACTACCAAAATGTGCCATTTTAGTCCTTGAGATTACTTTGTGAGAAATAAGTTATCTAATGTATTATAAGTACAAATTAATGTTTGTAATTATTTATAGTCTACATATTAATCCAAAGTCCCAAACAAAACAAAAAACTGAAAGCAGAATGTCTAAGACTGTGTTCAGATTAAAAAGGGATGCATTTTGAAAATATTTAATTTCAATTTTTAGCATGTAATAAAAATTATTCAAAAATATTGAAGAAAACTAGTTTAATCCAGTCACGTCTGCAGTGTCCAATTGACTGCCTAAAATGATTCAGTGATTCAATAACTCCCTCAAAAAACATAAAAGACATTCATTTGTCACCACCTGCTGGCATACAGATGTATTTATTAGAAATGGTCACTTAATGTATGAGTGAATTAATCAATCTTTTTAATGAACAAGTTCAAAAGAAGTCAGTGGGAAAATGCTTAACATGGCTTTGTGGAAGGAGACGTGATATAAAAAAAATGTAAAAAAATCTAGTACCCTATTCAGATTATTAAAAATATAAACTGTGTGTAGGCGAGCGGATGAACCCGGAATATGAACGCAAAGCGCTGAATTTAAGCACTTTCCTCAAATGCTTAAAGTGAGACTTTGCGAAAGTGAGGTGAAAGTGAGGTGACGTGACATGTGGCCAGGTATGGTGACCCATACTCGGAATTAGTGCTCTGCATTTACCCATCCAAAGTGCACACACACAGCAGTGAACACACACACACCGTGAACACACACCCGGAGCAGTGGGCAGCCATTTATGCTGCGGCGCCCGGGGAGCAGTTGGGGGTTCGGTGCCTTGCTCAAGGGCACCTCAGTCGTGGTATTGAAGGTGGAAGAGAGCGCTGTACATTCACTCCCCCCACCTACAATCCCTGCCGGTACGAGACTCGAACCCACAACCTTTGGGTTACGAGTCCAACTCTCTAACCATTAGGCCACGACTTCCCACAAAAAAATTATTATTATTTTTTTTTTTTAAGTGAAAAAAATTGCGTGTATTGCATTCATATTCTGGTCACGTCTTGCCTGTACATAGTGTAGGCTCTATATAGAGCCTATATACTTTCACGTCTTCGTCCATGAGCAACATTCAACCCCAAGAAAATGCTTAACGTGCAAATCAGCACGTTGCGTTCATATTCTGGGGTATATTCTGCTTGTCTGTAAATGGTATACGCTTTATTAATAAGGTGTCTATTAAACTTAGTCCTCCAAACTGCTTTAAGCCAAGTTAATTCGTTTTAGAATGTCCCGTTTATCATTAGACCACTATCCTGTGACTAATGTGTTTATAAAGTCATTAAGTCAATTTTGACTTGTAAAGTCATAATTTCGATTTGTAAAGTCATAATTTCGGCTTTTTATCTCGTAATTTCGATTTAAGTCAAAATGTTGACTTTTTATCTCGTAAAATTATATATGTCATAATTTCGACTTTTTATTTCGTAATTATGATTTAAGTATGTCATAATTTCTACTTTTTAAGGCATGATTTTTTTTTCTTGCCTGGCGGAAATGGGCTTCCATATTAAATAGTATATGTTTATGTTGAACTTTATTCATGAACAGATGGAGCTGTATTAAGCAGTATATAAAAAGTGTTTCTGTTGCTCATGAAAACATTTCTGAAATAATTATACTTATAACAGATAATTTCGACTTTTTATCTCCTAATTTTGACTTAACCCACTTTATTGGTATTTAAATAGTATGTTTATGTTGAACTTTATTCATGAACAGATGGCGCTGTATTAAGCAGTATATAAAAAGTGTTTCTGTTGCTCATGAAAACGTTTCTGAAATAATTATGCTTATAACAGATAATTTCGACTTTTTATCTCCTAATTTTGATTTAAGTCATAATTTCGACTTTTTATCTCGTAATTATGATTTAAGTATGTCATAATTTCGACTTTTTATCTCGTAAAATTATATATGTCATAATTTCTACTTTTTAAGGCATGATTTTTTTTCTTGCCTGGCGGAAATGGGCTTCCATATTAAATAGTATATGTTTGTTGAACTTTATTCATGAACAGATGGCGCTGTATTAAGCAGTATATAAAAAGTGTTTCTGTTGCTCATGAAAACGTTTCTGAAACGTTTGTATATTTGACAAATATTGCATTTAATTCACTTCATCTGTGATAAGAGTAAGCAAACACCATGAGAGCGTGACGAGCAGAAAGTGTCCGACTTGACGTCTTCACTTTTAATTCCGCCTCGACTGCAAGCGGCTACTCTCGCCAGCCGGTGGCAGGCTAGTATAGTTCATCTCGAACAAGCCTATCATGTTTATAAGCAGCACAGCACATGAGTGAGAATAACGTGATATCCTCCTTTAATCTCGTTGGTATCTGTTCTACTTCGAGAGGTCAGAACTGTCCGTCTTGACTGCGCTTATTTCACTCCTCCCCTCACTGCAGCCGCCTGCTCTCGCCTACATTTCAGGCGAGGCGAGAGTATAGCCTATACAAACAAGCCTATAGCCTACGGCGTAGGTTCGACGCAGAAGTATAAATTGGGCTTAAATCAGCCTTTCCGCGCGGATCCGCTTTCGAATATGCACGACTTCAGGGCGATTCTAGTCGAACAGCCACGTCTGTGCCGGTATTTGTGTGAAACAGAAGCAGTTTGATGTGAAGTTCAAACTCCATCAGGTGCTTTTTTGACGCTTTGAGGGAAAACAATGCATAGTGCGACAACGCCCATTATTCCAACTACAAAGATTCATAAACATAAAAACCTGAAAACGTTTTGACTGGAACAAAAAATCATTTTGAATAAAACGTTATGGCCCAGTTCAACCCCATGAATTCCACACAATGCTGCAAATGTGTTTTTGTTGTTGTTTTTCAGTGACCACTTGTTACATTTTACATTTGTTTCCCCCTTCTTAGTTTGTATAGAACACTACCATAAAAAAATATACACACGTAGGCTACAATGGGGAAAAAAAAATTAAAATGCAAAATGTGTATGACATTAGGGGGGAACGTTTTGCTTTTTATTTTCATGGAAATGAAACTCAGGGATGGGCTGACCAGTCTTGAAGAATAGCTACTTTCGGTGACTGGCCCTCATTTCTTAACGAGAGCTCCTCACTTAAAGTATAGCCTATACTATAAATAGTATTGATTTTTACCATGAAAATGCGTATCAACCGTAGTAGCCTATCACAATGTTAGAAGAGAAAGAGAAAAAGTTTCTCCTGCACGTCTAAACACAAGCACATCCAGTCGTTATCAGCGCGGTCATTCATAAAGACTGAAAGAAAGTAATATTATCCAGTCATTTTACATTAGCCACGAATGTCATTTGTGACTGAGCCTAATATAACTGGTTTGTGCGACTTTGTGACAAGTTTAAATTAAAAGTTGTTAAAAGACTGGTAATGACCTGTCACTGCTATTGATAAATACAAATGTAAGTCTGATTAAATTCTAAAAATTCAAACAGCATGTTAAAATGGTAATTACCTATTTTACTCCCAGAAATCGCAAAATCTTTCCATTCAGTAGAGGTAGACTCGCGTGATATCTCGTAGATTTTTACCTTAGGCTTGTTTGAGATGAGCAAAATCTGCGCAGAACCGATCACCGCGAGATTAGTTAGAAAAGTGTCCCGAGTTAGGTCCGATTTATGGCAAGCCAAAGCACATTTACGCTTGCTTTGATGTCATGCTGACGTGTGCCAAAAAAAAACTCTCGCGATGGCGAGGCGGCTGTGTCGGATTGCGCAGTCGAGCGCAGTTGCTCTCCACCGACTGCGCTGATCAAATGCATGATGGGAAACGACTGATTGTCGACACAGCTGAATGCTCATTGGTTCAGACACAGACAACCGTGATGCTGCATTCTCTTCTAAAATTTTTCATTTTTTTATCTCATTTCATGCGATTATGTATTTAAATTATGCATGAATATTTCCAAACACTATGACGATCTCTGTGTGAGATATGTGATTGTTGTCATATTTCTATAAAAATCTAAAATACACGTTTGTATTAAAGTAGAAATGGATGATAAAAACGCCTTTCGTATGGGATGCCAAACACTATGACGATCTCTGTGTGAGATATGTGATTGTTGTCATATTTCTATAAAAATCTAAAATACATGTTTGTATTAAAGTAGAAATGGATGATAAAAACGCCTTTCGTATGGGATTAAATAGCAAGCACTTTGAGTGTCTTGTTCATCATATTTATATTCATATAAAAGCAACAGAACTGAAAGTATATCATGTTTATCAGCAGCACAGCATATGAGTCAGAACTGTCCGTCTTGACTGCGCTTATTTCACTCCGCCCCTCACTGCAGCCTAAGGCTATACTCTCGCCTACATTTCAAACAAGCCTATTGATAGTAGGCTACTTGGTATCTGAAAAAAAGGTAAGTGCATTCCTTCCTCGTTCTTACACACCCTACACGTCATCCACCCCACGCCCTAATTTAGGAAAAAGGATTGTGAAAGGTGTTCGGCAACTTGCTGCAAAAAACACAGTCAGTGCTACAGTATGAATTAAATAACATCTTAAAATGAAGTGACAGTATAAGGTTGCCCACTGGCATAATTATAATTCGTTACATTTATATAGCACTTTTCTGGGTACTCAAAGCTCTTTACATAAAAGGGGGGTATCTCCTCATCCACCACCAGTGTGCAGCATCCACCTGCCGGGGTTACACCCCTACTCTTTTTCGAAGGACATCCTGGGATTTTTAATAACCACAGAGAGTCAGGACCTCGTTTAACGCCTCATCCGAAGGATGGTGCTTTTTACAGTATAGTGTCCCCGTCACTATACTGGGGCACTAGGACCCACACAGACCACAGGGTGAGCACCCCCTGTTGGCCTCACTAACACCTCATTCAGCAGCAACCTAGTTTTCCCAGGAGGTCTCCCATCCAGGTACTGGCCAGCTCAACCCTGCTTAGCTTCAATGGGTGACCAGTCTTGGACTGCACGGTGATATGGCTGCTATAATTCAATATCACTTATCATATCAAAATCATGCTCTTATCTGAAAGCGACATAATAATTTCTTTCAAAACATTAACTGTATATTTTGTCAGAAACCAGGTGTGATAGTTTTATAAAGTCAAATGTAAAAATTTTACTTTGTTATGAATTAATAATCAGAAGATAATCAGTGTTCATAAGCATTTATTTACATTCAAAAACATGTCTAACATTTAAAGGGTTACTCCACCCCAAAATGAAAATGTTGTCATTAATCACTTACCCCCATGTCGTTCCAAACCCGTAAAAGCTTTGTTCGTCTTCGGAACACAATTT
This sequence comes from Sinocyclocheilus anshuiensis, assembly GCF_001515605.1. Classification (NCBI taxonomy): domain Eukaryota; kingdom Metazoa; phylum Chordata; class Actinopteri; order Cypriniformes; family Cyprinidae; genus Sinocyclocheilus; species Sinocyclocheilus anshuiensis. Next base: position 899,334 of record NW_015542358.1, on the reverse strand, counting down.
AAGATATTACATTAATTTAAAGAAAGTAATAGTTTTGTGTTTTTGTGATTAAAAAATTCGGTAACACTTTAGAATAATGATCCATCATTTGGTAAGAGTAGTAGTCACAATTTTAAAATGTAGCCGACTTATTTGTGGGATATCAAATTAATGAATTAGTTACCACAAATTACCACAAAGAACCCAATTGTTCACTTTTAAGATGTTACTGTTGTGATTAGTAAGATATTTTTATTTAATAATTATCAAATATCTAATAAGGAACTACCTTTGTCCTAAATTTGCTACTACTTACTGCTTAGTTAATCTTGCTTCTCTATTAGTTAATAGTATTAAGTTAAGTGTTAATGTAGTACTACCTATTACTTCCTGCATAGTTACTTGTTACCAACGGACCATTATTCTAAAGTGTTACCGAATTTTTTAATCACAAAACACAAAACTATTACTTTCTTTAAATTCATGTAATAGTAATTTTAACTGGCTGATACAAATGATCCAAGCTGATAAAGTAAATTTAGTTCCTGGTAAATCTATTCAGTATTTTATCAAAAGGCGTGATGAAGGTGATGTTAGATCAAGTCTCCACATCAGGAATATTGCATCCAGTCTCTTTTCCACATCCTGACAGAAAATATCTGTTTTGTCTGGTACCCAAAATCAGTGTTTTTTACGTTTTGTCTAGTACCAAAACCTGTATCATCAGTCTTCTATCAGCCCAATAGGCAGATGGAGGAAGCCAGAGAAGAGCAGAAAGGAGGAGAGTTTATTGAATAATATTGTGTTTCAGTGCTCAGTCAAACTTAAAATTACCAGCACAAATCCAACAATTGTTATTACACCACAAGCAATGAAAATGTACTGCTTCACAAAATCATCCCTTGTTGTTAAAACCTTGAAATATAGACATTCTTATATACATATCTCTTACTTTCTTGCAAAGACAACAGTACACAAAATAATAATGTAATGGCCAAATAATAATATAAAATGAATGTTCAATGAAATGAGTTTAAATTATTATTATAAATGATTATATGATTAAATGGAATAATTAAATGATAAATGATCATAAATGAATATGAATAAAGAAAATAAATCAACACAAATGTATGGTTGCTCTTTGAACACTGTAAAAAAATGAGTTCTCACAACCTAAAATTCAACAATAGAATGAGTTATGTGTTGTTTCAAGAAAAAAGTAAGTGTTCATGCTTGAATTATGTTTAGTTAACTTTAAGTTAGATATTAGTTGTCAACAAATATCAAGTTGTTATAACTAACTGCAGCAGCATTTTTTTTTTACAATGAAGCAACACACACACGTTGCTTAAAAAAAGTTACAGACAGTACGTCCTACGACTAACAGATTGGATAAAAAGTTTAAAGATAAACAAACAAACATTTATGCAATTAATTAAAATCCCTGAAACCCCTGTATTTCACTTTCGGTTTTTGTTGAAGCATTAAATCAATTGCTCTTCCAATTATAAAAATCTAAAAATAGGATAAAACCTTGTTCTTGGTGACTGCAAAATGGGATTTTATCTCAGATTTACATTCATGACACTGACTTGATGTCCATAATGACATTTTCTCTGGAGTTCCATCCTCTCTCTTTGGCAAACAAGTACACACTCCCAAAGAGATCAGAGAATAAAGCCATCAGGTTGATTTTTACAGCATCTGTTTTACTGTGGAGAGAATGACACACAAAACACAATTATTGTGCAAGAAAGTCTTAAAACTGAACGAGTCTGAAACTCATTTTTCATCCAATTCTATGATACTTCTCTCCTTCTGCCTGTTGATCGTATTTGATCAGTTGTTACTATATTTATACTTCATCTTGCATTGTCAACACATTACCAGTTCAGGATTTACTATGCAACATTTTTCTACAGTACAACAATCCGTTGTCAGTTATTCCTGTAACTCACTAATGCTCGTGTAGGTTGCGTATAAATCGCAGCAGGCCCAGTGTGTTCTCAGGATATGCTTTCTTCTTACCATCCAGTTTCTGGACAAGCTCAGACGGCAACTAGGAAAACCATATTTTGACACTGAATGATGCATTTCCACATTACTAATTAAAGATTTAAAGGGTTAGTTCATAAACACTTTTCTCTCACTTCCGCTGACTGTGGTATGTGGAAGACGTTCAGGCGGATGACGCAGCCCGTATGCAGGAGCTGGAGCAAAGGAAAACCAGTCTCCTCTTGGCTTATATCGAAATCCTCTGACATTTTTCTTTACAAATCCTCGTTTTGTGCTTCTAATTCGTAAATGACGTTTTGTTTTGTTCTCTCCACATTTGTCACTAATCACGCAACGCGTCTTACATCATCCGCCGGAACGGAAGAACAGAAACCGGAAGTGAGAGAAAAGTGTTTATTACGTTTGAAATAATTCGTAAATGACGTTTTGTTTTGTTCTCTCCACATTTGTCACTAATCACGCAACGCGTCTTACATCATCCGCCGGAACGGCTTACGCGTACGACAGAAACCGGAAGTGAGAGAAAAGTGTTTATTACGTTTGAAATATGGATATTTTTCTTACAAAAATGCATGGATTCGCTACAGGAGGCCTTTATTCATCTCTCGGAGCCGTCTGCAGCACGTTTTATTACGAAGGCGCGCGCTTTATTTGACGTCTTCTGAACTGTTGACAACCAACACCCGCTTACCCCCATTGAAAGGCTTGGAGGGGCCAGGACAATTTTTAATATAACTCCGACTGAATTCGTCTGAAAGAAGAAAGTCACATACACCTAGCATGCTTTGAGGGTGAGTAAAACACAGACTAATTTTCATTTTTGGGTGACCTAACCCTTTAACCTTTCAATTAAACTTCAACAATAAAAGCAAGGTCAATTATATGGCATAATATAGGCAATAACAGCTGTTTTTAAAACGACTGACTTACTTTAGTCTTCCATTCAGAAAAGCTCTTCCCCTCTGTGTCTTTTGCAATGGCATTAAGCAGCTCCTCATCTGCGTTACGACAGTTTTCAGCCTCTTTCTCGTTTCTCAATATTTTCAGATACCACACTCTCCTGAGACGATTTAAGAAACATTATACAATTATTATAGTATACAAATAAATTGTGATTGAAAACATCCTCCTCAGACCTATTCATTTAGGGTTTGTACTGTATTTCACCTGTCAAATGCAATCAAGATCATATTTTACCGTTCATCAGTCCAGAAGAAGGGGTGTGCGAGGGTTTGCTCCACAGTTGGTCTCTCATTTAGATCTTCATTGATCATCCACTCGACGAGATCCTTCTCTACATCATCCTCCAGATGCTCCAGTGAGTATCTTCCTTCTAGAATGTTGACTTCACAAAATGGTTTTTCACCAAATGGATGGTGTCCTCCAGAGAGAATGTAGTAGACTAACATCCCGGCAACCTTCAAACAAGTTACAGTGTTACTACTAATTCAGAATTAGTAAAATTTTACCAAACTTTGAGTACATTGATAAATACTGAAACCCCACCTGAATGTCGGAGCTCCTCTTGTACCCAGTGTTGAACTTCTCATTTATGGTCTCTTTTGCCTTCCAGCATCTAGTTCCAGCACTGCTTGTTTGTAAAGTGGTTTCACCCCGTTTCAATCGGCGACTTATGCCAAAATCAGCCAATCTGGCTTTTCCTTTTATGTCTGTAACAAACAGAAAGTTCAAATTTAAAGTCGTTTAAAGAAAAAAATAATAATTCTAATTAATTTCACATAAGTTTAGCTCATACCAATCAGGACATTCTGGGGTTTGATGTCCCGATGGAGCACTTTGGTTTGCTGGTCGTGTAAAACCTGTAAGCTGCAGAGAACTTCCTTCACCAGCTTCTTCAGGATCAAAGATCTCTCAGTGCTGTCATCTGGTAAATGATCTTGGATATATTCCTCCAGTGTGTACTCACAAAGCTGAAGAACAAGATACCCAAAATTGTCATCTTCAGCGAAGTCCACATATCGCACGATGGAGGGACTATCGAGTTCTGGAAGCCGTAGAAATTGCTCCTCATTTTTGAGGACTTGGTAATTAAACCTGTTCATTCGTTTCACAGCCACCTCAGTGCCGTCATCCCTCAAACCAAGGAAAACTTGAGTTCCACCACTTCCTTTAGCAATCAGAAATTCAGGTTCAAGAACAAGTGTTAGACCTGTCAGTCTGTATGTTCTGCTAGCATCAATGTTAGCTAGCTTCTCAAGTTCGGACCTCCAACGAAAGCTGGTTTGATGCCACCTTCTTGAGTTCACAGTTGGATGTGTGAACGGCTGCACACTTGAATTTGAATCCTCAGTGGATGTTACTACAGCATCTGGATGCGGTTCCTCTTTAACCAGAAGCTCAGCTTCTTGTGATCCCACCTCTTGCTGGATTTTCTTCTTCTTCTTCTTCTTCTTCTTGATTGGCGATAGAGCTGCACACATCTCACATAAACTATCCACTGCACTTGCTGGATGTCTCAGTGAATCATCCAACTTTTTGACTCCCTCAATGTATCTGTCTGCACTCTTTGTATCTTTTAACCACTTGATGGCGCTCTGATGATACTGCTCCGCACTTTGAGCAGCGAAACAAAAGTAATGCTCAAAAAGAAATGTATGAATGAAAGGATGCTCTTGAAAGAAATGTTCATTATCGACTTCGTAAACTTCTGTCTGATGTTTCCTTTGTAATGCACCAAAAAGAGAGAAAAATAGATGCACTTTCTCAAACACTTCACCATGTGACGATAACTGAAAAATCATTCTCTTCACTTTTTTTATCAAGCTTTGGATATCTCCCATACTTCCTTTCAGGTGAAGCTCCAGCCTCTATAAGTGCTTTCACAATGTCTTCACGGTCTTGATCAACAGCACATTGCAATGGAGTAAAAATGTGTAACCCATGTCCATTTGGGTTAGCTTCTGCTGTAAGCAATCTTTTCACGATACTCAGTGGAACTCCAGGTGTTAAAGCAGCATAATGTAGAGCAGTTAGTCTATTTGTTGAGGGTTTGTTTGGATCAGCCGACTCTTCGAGTAGATAAGAGCAGATTTCTTCATTTCTACATAAAACTGCTGCTATTAACAGAGTGATATCATCCGTCCAGACCTCAGAAGGGTACAGTTCATTAATATCTCTTCCTCTTATTAATTTGTGAAGTTTCTCTAACTTATTCTCTATGATGCATTGTATTAGAGGATCTGTTTTTTTCTAGGTCCTATTGGGACTGGGATCTGGGATGCCATGGATCTTCAAATACTCACTAAACTTATTAGTTCAGAGAAGATTATTAATGTCTGGCTTCACTGCTGCTGCTGCTGCTGCTGCAAAATAAATAAATAAACAATTATACAGCAATGGTTTACACCTGACATGGACATTAGAAGATTCTGGCTGCTTTCTTTTTATAATATTGTTTGTTTAGAACGCAGCACTGCAAGGATGAATGGGGCTAGAATACAAACTGTTACCTATTGGAGTAAAATAGCCCAAGCTCTGAAAGAACCGTTTTAAACTGAAAATGCATTATTCTGTGTGGTAATTTGCTGCCGTGGTTTATTTGAATGTATTATTCACTGTACTTATTATTTAAAAAAAAAAAACAATCACAAAAATACTTCTAAATAATCTAAATTTTCTAGATTACTAAAAAATAATCTGTAGAGACCTAATTCAGGCACTGAGTATAGCATTATTACTTATTTTCTTCTTTCTTTACATTGTTAATAGACAGTGTTAATTTTTATAAAGTTTTTTTAGTCATAGGTTTTTTTAGTTGAAATCTTTAAATTCTGTGAGTATCATGCCATATGTATTTCAGTTTTTTGATTTCAAATTTTGATTTCAATTTCAAATTTTATGTTTTCTATGATGATTTTATCTGACTAAAATGGCATATAATATTGAAATTAAAATGTTTTGAGAAAATACATTTTAAACATTTAAACTATTTTTAAACATTTAAAGTAAAACATTCCAACTATAAAGATTGATTCTGAGCTCCTTAAAATAACGAGTACACTGAAGTTATTACTTTTTTTTTACTGTTAAAAATATTCTTTAAAACTGTTATTTATTGTTCCATGTTTTACAGACTTTTACAACTTTAGTTCCACATTTTGACTAGCACTAGCACATACGTTTCAGTTCAAGTTGCTGCATTCACTTTTGTTGTTTGTCCAAATGCAAGTTAAAAACAGCAGAGCAATCCCAGTATATAAAACATACTGAAGATCAAACCATTCGGAGCATGTTGAGTGGAACAAAAGTTCATTTTGGATCAATCGTTATGGCCCAGTTTAACCCCTTGAACCTAACACAATGTACAGTACTGCTGTAAATAAGTTGGGGGTCTTTTTCAGTAACCAATTCTTTAACTTTTACTTTTGGTATTATTAATTATCTTAACCCTCTGGTTGTGTTCGGGACTATTTGACCCGGAGAAGATTTTCTTTTTCCCGAAAATACTAGTTAATGTTATCGCATTGGACTCAAATTTACTTACTTTGTTTACACAGGGTATAAGTACTTCTCTGAATTTTTTTAGGAATTTTCATAATTTTTGCGGGGTTTTATTTCACCTTGTCACACTTGTGGTGTTCCCGGTCAAAAGTGACTGGCAAACAATTGCTTATAATTATGCTATATTATCACCAAATATTGGATTCAATCTTTTTGTCAACTTGTTTGTTTTCATTCATTTAGGACTGGTTTTGTGTTTCTATTTGCATCTGATTAACTGTAGGCCTCATTTATCTGAGAGTATGTACCTAATTTTTTGAGTGAAAAAGCATTTATTATGTATAATTTTCACAATACGAGATAAATCATTATGAAAATTTGCACTGTTTATCACACTAGTGTGCTTTAATGTTTAATCAGGAAGTTTGCTTGGAAATAGTTTTATTTTGAAAAAAAAAAAAAAGAAATGACACAAAGTCACACTTGTGTTGTTCCAGCAGCCATTGAAAGTGAATGGGGAAGAATGAAAGTAAGAGAAACAGCTAGTGTTCAGGAGCATGTTGATTATGCTCACATATGTACATGTGTGCTTGCAAACATAAAGGCCTTGGACCTGAGCATGTGTGTATGCATGAATACTCACTCTACCACACACACACACACATATCCATGTATACAAACTATTGCGGATATTACATGGTTTCTGTTTCATCCTACCCTAAATGGCATCCTATATCCTTTCATCAATTTGACATTTAAAATCTCTGAATAAAAAAATAAAACAAGGTAATTGCAACTTCTCACTATTCTAACTTAAAAAAAAACAATTGCGAGATATAAACTTGCAATTGCGAGAAGCAAAAAGCAAGATATAAACTCGCAATTGCAAGAAAAAAAGTAAGAATTGAGATAAAAAGTCTCAATTACCTTGTTTTGTTTTTTTATTCAGTGACAGAAACAGGCTTCCATAGATTTATGAGAACATGACAGTCTCAAAACCTCAGAATATTTTATTCTAGAAGAGGTGTTAAAAGAATGTAGATGAAAGAAATATTATTTTGAAGCAGAGTCAATGCAGGCTAAAGACAAGACAGTTTGAGCGTGTGTTTGTGTGTGTGTGTGAGAGAGAGAGAGAGAGAGAGAGAGACACATGCTCAGGTCCAAGGCCTTTATGTTTGCAAGCACACATGTACATATGTGAGCATAATCAACATGCTCCTGAACACTAGCTGTTTCTCTTACTTTCATTCTTCCCCATTCACTTTCAATGGCCGTGGAACAACACAAGTGTGACTTTGTGCCATTTTTTTTTTTTTTACAAAATAAAAGCATTTCAAACCAAACTTCCTGATTAAACATTAAAGCACACTAGTGTGATAAACAGTGCAAATTTTCATATATTTTTTTTTTTTATCTCATATTGTGAAAATTATACATAAAAAAAAATGCTTTTTTCACTTACAAAATTAGGTAGCCTACCTACTCGCAGATAAATGAGGCCTACGATTAATCAGATGCAAACAGAAACACAAAACCAGTCCTAAATGAAAAAAAAAACAAAGATTGAATCCAGTATTTGGTGATAATATAGCATAATGAGAGATTTATAAGCAATTGTTTGGGGGCGGGAACACAACCAGAGGGTTTCCACTGCACAGACATTCGGACACGACTCGGAATAATTTTAATGAATATAATTAATGTATGAATGCATCGTCACAAATCAAATGACCCCCAAAATAAAAATATAGTAGGTTTTATGGGGCTAATCAACGTAAATAATGATTTAATAATTATAAAATAATTATTTCTGCCATAATTATATGACCCCCCAAATAAAAATATAGTAGGGTTTATGGGGCTAATCAACGTAAATAATGATTTAATAATTATAAAATAATTATTTCTGCCATAATTATTATAAATACAGAAATAGTGTTTAAAGAATAGTGTTAAAGTGAACAAAATATTGGTAATTCTAACCGTACGCTCAAGAGTTTTTAATAGAATACATCGCATCCGGTTGGCCTCCCGGATGCGATGTGGCTCCCGCACTTCTCTCCATTCGCAATGAATGACTTCCGGTCTGTCGCTTGTCGTTCGTCGGAGATAGTGGAAAGGCGGCTTTATGCAGTCGATATCAGCGCGCTTAATGATGTAAATGTCACAATTAATATAACTGGTTTTTGTGACTGTGATTAAATGTAAAGTTGTTGAGACTGACAATAATCTGTGATTGCTATTGCTAAATGCTCAGCGGAAGTCGATTAAATGCTACAAATTACGGCTGTCAAATAGCATGTTAAACGGTTAAAAGTACCTATTGTATTCCAAGACACAGCAAACCTTTCCATTCGTAGATGTAGGCCTATCGTATTGGTATCTGCGTCGTTGAGACTGATACTTATCCGGTGTCCGATAAAACGGTAAGACTATATCTTCCTCGTTTGTTGCACACTCTGTCATCCACCCCACGCCTACTTCAGGGAAAAAGGTTTGTGTAAGAAACCCCCAAATGGTGGCAACATGCTAGGCTAATAAACACAGCTGATGCTACAGTAGGCCTAGTTTAAACAGCATCCTAAACCTAGGTGACGATATAAGATTGCTCAGCAGTGAAACTGCGCGTAAAATGTGCTAGGCTAATTCTGTACTGACTCAAAATTAATGTTTTCTTGTCTTTACCCAGTAATGTTATTCACTGTAACTTTGATCATATCAAAGTCACCCCCTTTCCAAGGTGGCTAACCATCTTAATTTCTTCATTCTTTCAAAACTGTTAGAAACCAGGTGTGTTATGTAACAATCAAATAATAATCAGTGTTCATAAGCATTTATTTACATTAGTATTCAAAAACAAGTCTTAACATTCAACAAATGAGAATAAAAACAATAATTTACTAAATTAAAATGCTATTTTGCATATCAGATTAAGCTAAAACTGGTATGAATAAGGACATGATCAAGTAAGAGTTGTTCCTTGATTTTTTAAATAAGATTAAGGAATTGAATATTAATAGCTGAATATCATGCTTTTGCAGGCTGCAGTCATTATTTGGGGTTGTGTTGTTCTTCTCTCTGTATCCCAGCTTGCAAAGCAGTATGGAAATGAGGTTCTTATTTTAACGCACTTGTTATCAAAGTCACACATTTAACATTCATCACTAGTACTTAAAATAAAAAGCTTTTTACATTCATTGCACAATATATCTCCGAAATCAGTTTAACACATTCTTGAAGTTGTAATGAGTATAAGATCAAGTCACTTTCACAGACGTATGATGATTTTAAAGGTTTGTGCTTTTAACAGTTTCCCTGTATTGAAGCATAGATGATCTTTTTCTTTCACAAAAGGCTTCATTTTTGAATTCATTACATCCAACTACATAAACCCACACGTTTCTGCCTAACACCACACAACTGAAATGTAAGTTTTGATTCGTTACTCTGAACAGGTCTTAATAAATATGGTAGAGGTGATTCATTTTAATGGACTAATTACTTGACAATACAACTTAGTCCACTGACCAAGAGACATGATTTAAATAAATATTGAAAAATGAGGTAAAAATGTCTCTAAAGATAATAGGACTGCATTTGTCACCTGTATCACTATTTGATCTGCATGCCTGCTCTGAAAATTGTATATTTTATTCTCAATGTTGTTGCAGCCACATCATGCACGGTATCAGCTGCTGCATACAGAGTTTTGAAGTTACAGTATATATCATTATGTAGAGTGATTAGGTAGTTACAGGTGACAAGTGCAACTCTTTTCCACAGTCCATGCACCGGACTGTAGACCATGGACCATGCACTTTGGCAGAAATGTCCTCTGATTCAGCAGGGCTGAGGAAATGTTATATATAACAATAATAATAATATACCGTAGTACAACAAAAAAAATGTCAAAACCCTCCCAGAATATATGTAAAACTACACAGATGCATGATGTAATACTTATTACTGTGAGCCTGATTATGCTTCCCAGACCTTTCTTGTCTTAAAACCCACTAATTGCCTTCCCAGAAAAGCGTCCAGCTGCTAAAGGAAGGGTTGCTGACATGCCTTAACTGTGACTGTGTCCACAACAGCACTCAAAGACTCAGATCAATGATGATATGCTCAAAGATCTGTGTGCTGCCCTTAAAACTGGAGGCAAATACGAAGTCCCTCCGGTCAGTGGAGACCACAGTGAAGGAACGAGGAGCCTGGATGTAGACTTCCTTGAAACGCTCAAAAACCTTCTCCTCTGCGTCCCACAGATAGATCTGCGAGAAGGTGTAGTCGCTTCCCAGAGCCAGGTAGTACCTTTCTTTGAAGGAAAATGGCTGCAGGATCATGGACCCTCTCGAAGGAAGCGCCTGGACCTCGGAGAATTCCTTAGCAGTCCAATGCAAGACTTTGGAGTCGCCGATGTATCGGGTCATGGCCAGATAAAGATCCTCCTTGATCCAGAAGGCCTTGACAGCGACTACATCTTCCATGTTTGGGATCTCTCCTTGCAAGGCAAACTTCTGAGTGCTCCTGCTCCACTGGTAGATGACCGGTACTTGAGAACGGCTCGCTAGGATAAGATGGGCCTTACCGTCCAAATTCACAAACTCTGCATCGGTATCACGAAACCATTCGTGAAGCGACTGGTAGGAGTAGAAGCCCTTGTCGTTCCACTTGTAGAGAGTAGAAAGTCCAGCCTTCGAGCTGTCAGCGATGATGAAGAACCAGTCGTTGCCGATCTGAAAGGCCTCGATGTCATTCGGCTTGGAAATCTTGGAAACCTCAATGTCCTGGAACTTTGTGAACTTGCTTTGGTCTTCATCAAACTTGTAGATGTGGGAACCACCAAAGAGTTGAGCAACGATGACAAACACCTGGTTCTGGATGATCACAGACTTGCAGCCAACTATGGACTGACCTAAAAGAGAACACATTGCATGTGATTTATTTGGCCATACGCAATCCTTCATTTGATGACTTTACCATGACTGTACCTGTGATGTTGTCGTAACTCCTGAAGTTCATCTCGATGTGGTCCCATTGGAGCACCATGCAGCTCTCTATGTTGGGAGCAGCGATGGCCACGTACACGTCGTTCTTGTGGGAGAACGTGTCCACAGACAAAGACTCAGTAGACACAGAGTGAAGAGGAACGAAATCTGGACAACATATGGTAAAATCGCATCTTAGTAACTTAGTAAGTGTTTTGCATCTCACAAATTATATGCTGCAGAAAAACCCTAAAGAGATACCTAAGGCAATTATTCTTTGTAAGACATGATGCATGTCAATTAAATATTCCCAAGCTGTAAATGCTCAGATATATGCACCTGTTGGACAAATACATCCAATCCATCGTCTCTTAAGGCTGGGACACACCAATCCGACTTCAATGTGCTAGTGTGTGCAAAAACCAAAAGTGTTGTCGCCTTGAATCGGCTGGACCAAAAAGCTGTGCTTGAACACACCACACAGACTACAGCCGACTGCAAACTAGCATATGCGTCATATTCATCATGCTGAATTGGGTATACTCCTGCCGATGTGAGCTTGACAAGAGCACACACTGCAAAAACTAGACTGACAGATGCTCTCCGACAGCCGACCATCGGCTTGGTGTGTCCTGGCCTTTAAAGTTGCAATGAAATGGAATTACACTCTTAAAAATAAAAGGTTCTCTATTGGCATCAATGGTTCCATGAAGAACTTTTAACATCCATGGAACTTTTTCATTCCACAAAGTGTGCTTTTGTAGTGGAAAAGGGATCTTTAGAACATTAAAATGTTCTTCAAACAAAAAAATGTTTCTTTTAAGAATTGCTCAATGAAAGATTCTTTGAGGAGCTCAAAAATGGTTATTCTATGGCATTGCTGCAAAAGCCATTTATTTTTAAGAGTGAATAACAACAGATCCTTTCTTCCTTTTAGTTCCATACAGAAAAAAATTATATAGGGCAGGACTTGATTCTATGCATCGGTTGTTGATTGGAGTTTCAGATGTGGATGTTGCACTCAAAATTGGAGGCAGATGAGTGTGAATTTGCAGGAGTGAATTTAAGCAGACTAAATGATTGGAGAAGTCCAGCATACGTCACCAGAGAGAAGTCATTTCACTAGAACATCCAGTTATGAAATTACAAGGTCAGTTTAAAAACAATTTTTTCTTAAACATATGCACACATTAAATTTTCACAATATGATCTATAACATGCATTTAGAAAACAGATATGTTTAATTAATTTAATGTCGACTTTAAGATTTATTTTTACCAAAGAATCTCAATGTACTGGTAAATAGCTATAAATAACAAACACAATGCAATGAACTGGATTTATAGTATGAAAAAACTGGTAAATACAGTGCCTTGCGAAAGTATTCATACCCCATTAATTTTTTCGATTTCTCCCATCTGTCTGAACTCTACAGGCAGTTATTTTGACCTCAGGGCTTGGTTTTTGCTCTGATATGCATTATCAGCTGTTTGACCTTTGATTAAGATGTGTGTGCCTTTCCAAATCATGCCCATTCAATTGAATTTGCCACAGGTTAACTTCACTCGAAGTGTAGAGACATCTACAAGTGATATGAATGCTCCTGAGCTAAATTTCAACTGTCCCAGATAAGGGTATGAAGTTTTTTATTTTTAATAAATTTGCAAAGATGTTAAAAACCTGTAGAGTGTAGATTGATGTGGGAAAAAAGTAATTTAAAGCAGTTTAGCATAAGGCAGCAACTTAACAAAATGTGAAAAAAATGAAGGGGTATGAATATTTTCGCAAGGCACTGTAGCTATAAATAACAAACACAATCCACTGAATTGGCTGAAAAATCGTCCAAACACACTACCAAGCATGCACATGCTCATTCACATACCTGTAGAGATGCATTCGTTATGCAAGCTCGCCATGTCATTGAGCTGTTTGCCCTTCATCTCCTCAGGACCGGCGCAGAAGACGTCTGATACAGTGGCGTTCGTGCTCTTTAACCACATCATCAGCCACTTCGCTCGGCAGTCACACTCAAAGACGTTGCCCCTCAGGTCTCTGCAAGGAAATATATATGAAAACATCAATAAGCATTGATCTTATTATATAGTGTACATTTCTGTAGGCTTAAAAAGACATGTTATCATCTCATATTCAATGCACTATACTATAATACAGTTATTGCTAAGTAAGCATTTACAGAAGCTCACTCACAGCTCTATCAATGAGTCCAGATCAATGAATAGATCTCTGGGCAAAGCTTTAATGTTGTTGTGTGCCAAAGACCTGTGAGGAATACAGTAACACTTTAGAGAAAAGTACAAATAATTGGCAGATGTCTGTTCATTTAATATGATTAAAAGTAATGTACAGATGAGTCAAATCCCTAAGTCCTCTGAAAGAGTATTTTGATGTTGTTTCAATCTTGTTGTTTTCTATAAACCTAAAGAATGGAGAGAAAATTAAGAGTAGAATGTAAATAAATGATGATGGTCAGTGGACATGAAAAGTATTGAAAGCAACTATTAAAACAATTACTAAGAAACATAACATTAATTTCTATTAAATATGTGTAGAAAACATTTAAATTCAAAAGAACTTAAAACGTGTGCATATCTTCAATATGTAAACATTCAAACCTCACAGCTTTATTTTTCTCTTACATAAAGAGTTTACTTAAAGATGTACCATCCAAGATGTAGATGAGTTTGTTTCTTCATCAGCTGTTCTGTTGTAAGTAATCTTAAAAATTCCTAAATGCATCTACTTCTGGAAGGCCAAATAAAGTGCTTTTGCTTTCGCCTAGAAACACACAGCGTCTCCCTGACATAACTGCGGTTACTGAAACCACGCCGCCTTTCTTTGCGTGCACATTTGGACCACATTATGCTAATATTTCCACATAGTGAGGTAGATATGTGGGGGCGTGTTAGAACGAGCCGTTTTAGGGGGGCGTGGCAGAGTCTTTGATAAAGAATATCTCTGGTTTTGAGACTTTAGTCTTTGCAATTTCAGGGATCTTAGCTATTCACAATCAGCTTGTAACACTCCAAAGAGAAAGGAAAACTTGAAATCGCATCATATGACCCCTTTAACTTTAAACCGTTGCTTCTGGCAAAAATATGAGTCCATCCATAATCCATAATAATGACTCTTTTTGCTTGTAAATGGTTCTTGATCTGTGCATATTTCTCTCCTGATTCAGACAGGAGAAAGTAATATTATGAATAGAGGACTCATATTTTAGCTGAAAGTAAGACGTTTGAAGTAAAAAATGTCTTGATGGTTGTGTTACTTACAAACACGCAGCTTTTCACTTCACAAGACGTTATCTGATGGACTGGAGTGGATTGCTTGTGGATTATTATGATGTTTTTATCAGCTGTTTGGACTCTCATTCTGACGGCACCCATTCACTGCAGAGCATCCAGTGGTGAGCAAGTGATGCAATGCAAATCTCTCTTTTCTCCAAATCTGTTCTCATGAAGAAAAACTCATCTACATCCCGGATGATCTGAGAGTGAGTACATTTTTTGCACATTTTCATTTTTAGGTGAACTATTCATTTAAAAACCCTTTACTTATTTAAAAGACCTTAATTTCTTTAAACAGCAGCACTACATTAGCCATATATCTATAAAATTACACCTTTTTAAAAGAGTAAATGAGCAATTGAAGAAGACTTACAGGTACTCCAGGTGCGGAAGGCCAGAAAATGAATCGTCCCGTATTGTAGTGAGAGCATTGGAGTTCAGCAACCTGTCAGAGTTTACAGCCACAATCATTCCCAACAATCACTGTCACTGCAATTATAACAGTCAGGCTGTGTGTTTACATTGCAGTGCAATACACACAGATAAAAGTGCCCTGTCACTGTCGATGAGTGCCAGGACAGGCACATATTTCTCGATATCTCTGTCAGTGTATCAAATCACTGACATCCTGCAATACGCCAATGACAGCATGGAAAAGTCTCCAGAGTCACTGTGTTCTCAATGTCAAAAAGGGAACGGGAGGAAAACCGTCACTATCTGTGTGCCCTGACTTATTAAATAGCTAGGAGGTGAGTGAAAGAGGCCTTTCTATTCGTCATCTGTTTAGCTGAGGAGTACACTGGATTCCAGTGCTAAATAACTGAGGACAAAAAATGTTTAATTAATTGTTCAATATGCCAATTAAGATTCCTACTCAAATGGATGCATTATTGTACAGGCCAAAATATTCTCCAATCTAACATTATTAGACAGCTAATTTAATCCAGAAAGCAGTCTGCTTTTGAGGTTATCCGACACTACTGTGCAAAATATGACAGTTTTTGGTAGATATTTTGGTAGAATTGGCATAATTTGGTAGGCGTTCTCTTTTTGCAATACCATGCAAATTTATCAAAACGCTCTTTAATGTAAATTAAATGTTTTTAATACACAGTTTTTATTTTCAGGTAAAATGGGACAGATAATCAGCAAACGATTTTGGTTTACGGTAAATATGCCCTGACTTTTAAAATAGCTAGAGGGGCGAGTGAAAAAGGCCAGCTTGGGGCCTTGACAGCCAATTTAATCCAGAAAGTAGTCTGGTTTTGAGGTTATCCAACACTAGAAGGGTCAGCTGTGCAAAACTGGACAGTTTTTGGTAGAATTGGTAGACTTTGCATAATTTGGTAAGTGGTTTTCTTTTTGCAATACCACGTAAATTTAAATGTATCTGTCACCGTCCCACCTGTGGGACGCTTGGCACTCTTTTTTGTTGCTGTCCTTGTTCTCTATCAAATCTTTTAGTAATCATCATAAATCATATATCATTTGAAAGCTTAGAAGCCCAAGATTCATCCTGTGAAAACCATTTTGAAATCGGACATTGCGTTACCATGGAAAGGGTACTTTAAAATCTTTTGGCGGTCTCCTCCCCTTTAGTGGGCGGTGTCAAGTGTCATATTACAAAATGCATTACGCTCTTTTACAATCAAAACACTTCAAATTTGGAACATAACTTATTTAGACATAAGGCTTTAATTTTATACCAATTTTAGAGTAAGACCTGTTGTGTAAAATATTGATTATATATAAAATAAAATAAAATTAATATAGTGCATTTTCTTTACAGTACATTTAAACTACCATAACTTTTTGATACTTACATTTTTTTTTTTTTTATTCCACTTCTTCTTTAAAAAGAGACCAAACTTATGTCTGTATTCCAAAGTGTTCATAAATTACAACAATTTAAGTTTGGATAGTGCACCTGCATGCCTATTTAAAAAAATGGGGGGTGACAGTTAAGGGGTTCATAAAAATGATACATTTAGACAGTTTTCAGGTAAAGTGGGACAGATCTTAGCTGTGCAAAACTGGACAGTTTTTGGTAGAATTGGTAGACTGCATAATTTGGTAGGTGGTTTTCTTTTTGGAATACCACGTAAATGTAAATTTATCAAAACAGCCTTTAATAAAAAAAAAATGATACATTTAGACAGTTTCAGGTAAAGTGGGACAGATCTTCAGCAAAAATATTTTAATTTACAGCAAATACGACAAAAAAAAAAAAAAAACCCAGAGCAATTTTCTTATTTAAAAAATGACCAATTTTCAACAAATGCAAAGTTTACCAGAATCAGTTTCCAAAGTGAGTCAATATCATGTCATACACATGTGCTTAGTCAGATGGGCTTGACTTACAGTAACTGTAACGATTGCATGTGTGCAAACATCGCCTCCCTGATCTCAGAGAAGGTCCCATTCACAATACTCCTGCAAAACACCAGTGATATGAGACAACACGAGACCGTTACATACATTACAATAGAAATATAACAGCTATACGACTGATTACGAGCGTGTAATGCTATATTTGCACCTTCAAACACAAGTGTAGCCAAATGATCTAATACAGAAGCTTATGTGGACTTACAGTGAACTGACATCGTTGGGAATGGATCGCGGGACATACGAAGACCCGACGCAGATAATAGACTCCTTGGAGCAGCTGCACGAGGAGGGACATTTAAAAACCTTTTTCCCCGCGTTCCCTGAAGAAGCCAGGCACAAAACCAGCGCCGATATGATCACGACGCTCTGCATGTTGCATGTGTGAATCCGGAGCAGCTCGAGCTCTTCTGCAGCAGTAGATGCAGCACTGAAGCTCCTGACATCAGCAGTCTCTCTCTCCTCTCAGGACTTATTTATTAGGGCGCCCAACATCGGTGGATGCTGGTTAAACAGCCTCGAAGACAGATCTGTTAGAGCTACATTTAATTGCAAATGTTCAGTCGGGAATCCTGAAATATGTGCAATCCTTCTGATAAACATAAGAAAATGTATCTTCCATTTTAGAGAATGGAGACTTTTCCTCTTATTATTTTGTGGTGCATCATCAAAGTCCACATGAAATCACTTACAGTGCAGTTTTTCTTTCCTGTGTTGATGTATTTCCTGCTGAACCAGGATGTTGGGGCTATGGTTCATTTAAATAAATAAATAAATAAAAGCCAATAACCTTACAGACATAAACAATTTGCTGTATTTCTATTTTGTTATGGTCTAAAAAAATATAGCCAGAAATTTAGCTACAAGTACAAATGTAACAGTGGACATTATAGTTACAGGGACTGCAAGATCTTTTCAAATTATTTAAAATATATTATGATTTTTTTTTTTTTTTTAAATAATGTAACCACTACAACGCTCAAGTCCTATTGTTAAAGCTGCAGTCCGTAACTTTTTTGTATCCAAAATTTATATAATAAGCGAGTACACCATGAATCCATTTTCATACAACAGGGTCTGTTAACTCTGCTTATAGAAAATGAAGGGCAAAGAATTCGCATCAGGTGTGTTTTGCGTTTTTAATATTTTTAAAAATGATAGCATTTTTTTACTTGGATTTCACTAACTAGCTGCGTAACAAGAACATGACCAATTTAAGTTTATAGGACAACTAAACTATCAATTAAAAAAAAAATTACCGTCAACTACAGACGTTGCATCCATCGATTCCGCCATGTTTCTCGTTGACACGCCCCCAACTCGGAAACTCGGGGCTTAAAAGAAAATTTCGAGTTTCCCACTCGTAATAACGACTTTGTGGTGGCGTTCATGTGCGTTCAACTCGTAAATACGATCTATCCGACATGACTTGAAAGCACCATCAGTGTTTATATTCGGACTATTTTAGACTGGTTCGGGGTAGGTACCGCTGCGGAGTAGCCCAGTACTTGCGTGATTCGCCATAGACATAAACAGAGAGAAGTAGCTCCGGCTACAATGTTCTTCCGCAAGACGCACGCAGTTCTGTTTATTAACCGCTAGAGCGCCAAAAGTTACGGACTGCAGCTTTAAATGTATTGCCAAAATCTAATTTTGTTCACTCTTCAGAAATATGACACATTAAATCTGCTTTATTGATTATAAAAGATACATTTTGCATTCAGAGAACTTCTGTGGCATCAAGGAAACTGCTACTTTGTTTCATTTTCACAAATTGCTAGTAAATTTCGCAAAGAAATGGAAAGTAACACTTTGAATTAAATGTGGCATAAGTGAAATTCCTTGTAAAACTATTGTAAACTTGTAATACTCCAATAATCTGTTTTATTTACATTTTTGGAAAATAATTTTTACAGTATACAAAGAATCTCGAAATGAATCACTATTAGTTATTTTAATTAAAATATTATTTAATTTAATGTTTATTTATTATTATTAAATAGACATTTTAACTATTAATTATTTTATTTTTATTCATTAGCTTCTATTACTAAAAAATGTGGGGCTTTAGAATATGTTAAAAACAACCCGATCTCAGGAAAGTGCGTATAAATAGTACGCCAAATAAAAACGAAAACTCGTGGTATTGATATGCAAAAATGCACTTTGGCGTG
>NW_015542358.1:868878-879917 GCF_001515605.1 Sinocyclocheilus anshuiensis | reverse complement strand
ACTTTGGCGTGTATATGCTACGCGATGGGTAGGTTTAGGGTTGTGGGGTAGATGCGTATCATATGTACGCGAAAACTGCGTATCATATGCACGCCAACAAATTTCGTATCATATGTACGCGAAAACTACGTATCATATGCACGCCAACAATTTCGTATCATATGCACGCGAAAACTGCGTATTATATGCACGCCAAACACATGCGTATCATATGCACGCCAAAGTCCATTTTTGCGTATCAATACCACGAGTTTTCGTTTTTATTTGGCGTACTATTTATACGCATTTTCATGAGACCGGGCCGTTAAAAAAGGTATTTTGTTAACAAAGCCACAAAACTCTTTTTGTGTGCTCTTTTGCAATTTGACGGTCTCGCTGTTGTCAAATAGTCAGCATGCTAACATCTATTTAAAACAATGTATTATCTAACCGTAACTGTGTAGAAAACACAAACATGAAAGGAAGTGCTATTGTCAGCAGATTGCTCTATTATTGCTTTCAAAACACTTGAAGTTAAAGTAGGTGGTTAGTCAATGAGACACGATCCTCGGATACTGATGACTGAGTAAAAACATAAAGAGTAAAGCATCTGGAGCTGTCTTTTAGAATTATCTTTTAGATTGGAGATAAACAGATTTGCAATTGGTTCTAGAGTTTTAAAGCCAAGTGCAGTTGTTGTTGTTTTTATTAGATGCCTATGTTTTTCATTTGTTTACTCAAAGAGGGCTAGAACCAAACCAACATTCAACATGCAAATATGTCAATAATGTCAATAACAATATGATTTGTGGGGGGATACATCGGTTCATATTTTTGTTTATTTGTATGTTAGTATACCTAATTCATGTAGGCTAATCTGTGCTGATGCTTTAAGAGCAAAGTCACAAACACCGTGATTGATGATGAGAGGAAATAAATAAGTGCAGCCTAAGAGGTTGGAAAAAGCTGTATCAGCAAAACAGTGAGATAAACAGTAAGAGGAGAGTTTATTATTAAGAGCTAAAGCTTGTTGAACAGATGGATATGGAGCGCAGGAGAGATGTGTGAAGGTAGAGGACTGAGACAGAAGGTTTGCAGAGAACAGCAGAGGCTGATCCCACATAAATCATGAGCAGAAATGCTGCTGGAGTGCACATTAAATGCATTACAGTGAGGTGTGAGCAAAGCTGATTCAACACCTCTCACGCGAAAACAGAGACTGTGCACCTTCCTCTGCTTCCTCACACAACAGATGTTATTAAAAACGCTGCACTATTGTGTTGCCGAGCTAGCACTTTACACACGCCTCTGAAAGTGAGCACTGTACAGCTTAAATGTCCATTCTGGGAAAAAAAAACACATTAAAGGAATCTATGCTCACCTGAAAGTAGCACAGGAATATAGGAAATAGTTTGCCGTTTAAAGTTAAATATATGTCCTAAAAAATAACAAGCGTGCGACATGAAGCCACGAAACGTGTGTCCGCTCACGGTCTGCTCCACACCCAGCGGGACGACCCTGCAGTGAAATATTACACCAATGAACAAGTCTCGTGAAAAAGAAGTGCGCTTAATTGTACTGAATGTGCACTTATAGCATACTTCCAATCTTAAAAGTAGATTTTTTTAAAAACTACTTGCAGAAAATATAATATTAATGAAATAAAAGGCCACTTAAGTGACTTAAAGAGAGACTTAAGCACACTTTTAAAAAGTGCACTTTGTAATAATGTAAAAAAAAAAAATTACTTTAAAATAATACAGCAGACTTTTGATGAATGCACAGCCAACCCAGTATACAACAGACTAATGTGACAGACTAAAAGGAGGTGGAGAGGATAATGCTACAGGATAAACCCTTGAGAATGAGAATAAATAATGAAAGCGGACAGCAGAAAGAAGGTTTCATTAATATTACAGCAGGTCAACTAGTGTCCAGCAGAAAATATTAAAGGAATAGTTCAGCCAAAAATAAAAATGTGCTCATTTTTTTTTTTAGTATACGAGTTTGTTTCTTCATGGGAACAGATTTGGAGAAATGTAGCATTGCATCACTTGCTCAGCAATGGATGCTCTGCAGTGAATGGGTGCCGTCAGAATGAGAGTCCAAACAGCTGATAAAAACATCACAATAATCCACACCAAAATCCAAAAGCTGAGTATTTGTATTAAACAAATCCATCATTAAGATGTTTAAACTTCAAACTGTTGTTTCTGACTTAAAAGTCCTCTATCTGTAATATTGCTTCCTCCACTAAAAAAAAAAACTTAATTGATGGACTGGAGTCCATCCAGGCTTTTTATTGATAATATTATTGTGATTATTGTGATGCTTTTATCAGCTGTTTGTACTCTCATTCTGACTGCACCCATTCACTGCAGAGGAACCAAGTGATGCAATGCTACATTTCTCCAAATCTGTTTTGATAAAGAAACAAACTCATCTACAATTTGGATGACCTGGGGGTACATTGTCAGCAAATATTCATTTTTGGCTGAACTATTCCTGTAAGAGAAGAGAAAATATTGCTTTGGGATGTAACATATTCAATCAGTCATCTAGTATAAAGTATACAGGAAGTAAATTGTAAGCTGTCGTGTCGTTTATCTTAAAGGATAACAAGCACATTTCTGTATCACAAAATTTAAACAAAAGTTAGCTTAGTGCGGATAATTATGTATTATATTACAAGAGACATAAAATTAAGTTCAAGTTCAGTTTATTTATAAAGCACATTTAAAAACAGCCACAGGCCAACCAAAGGGCTGTACAAGTTAGAATAAAATAAAAAATTAAGTACTCTAATAGCAGCAAAACAGTTAAAACAGAACACTCTTATAAGCTAAAAGCAACAGAGAATAAATAAGTTGAGACATGACTTGAAATCAGACAAAGTGGAAGCCGATCTAATATAGAGTGGGAGCTTGTTCCACAGTGTCGGGCCGGCCACTTCAAAGGCTCGGTTACCCCTCGATTTTAGCCGGATTTTGGGTATCTGAAGGAGGAGCTTATCTTTGGATCTAAGGCCTCTGGTGGGAGAGTAGGGGTGCAGTAGATCGGACAAATAAGAAGGTGCTAAATCATTTAATGATTTAAATACAAGTAATACAATTTTAAACTAAATTCTAAAATTAATCGGAAGCCAGTGAAGGGATCTCATAAGGGGGCTAGCTTGATCAGATTTCCGCTTTCCCTTCAGGAATCTCGCCGCAGCATTTTGAACGACCTGTAAGCGTGCCGTTTGGGACTTAGATATACCAAAGTACAGGGAATTGCAATAATCCAGGCGAGAGGTAATAAGAGCATGGATAGCAGTCTCCAAGGAGCACTTCGGAAGAATGGATTTGATTTTTGATAGAGAACGAAGAGAGAAAAAGCTGGACCCAATGACCGCGCTAATGTGCTTATCAAATTTGAGGCAACTATCTACCATCACACCTAGATTGTGTACTTGGGGAGAGATTAATTGATTTAAAGATTCACCAATGCAATGCTCCAGCCGAGAGATAAGGATTGCATGATCGACAGTATCAAAAGCAGAGGACAGGTCTAACATTACTAAAATGACAGAGTCCCCCGAATCTGTTGCCATATAAATATCATTAGGAACTCTTACAAGAGCGGTTTCTGTGCTGTGCAGTGATTTAAACCCTGAAAGAAACTTCTCAAGAATATGACTGTCAGTCAAGTAGGTATGTAGTCACTTTTTTGGCTGCCAAATAGTGGAGCATGTTTCTTCTCTACTTGAACACCTGTGTGAACTTGAAGAGACTGAGTTCACATCCACTAGTCTTTTTCTAATTTTTGCTTTCAAGTTAAATTAGAGGTCAACAAATATTGAAATAGAAACAGGCAGCGGAGTGGACAGTAGCTCACCTGGCTCCAGACACCTGTCTGGTGAAGAGCATGGAGCCCAGCTGCGTGACTGCTGCGGTGCTGTGTGTCTGGAGACGGTTCAGAGACATCGCTGGAGAGCACAGAAAAACTCATCAGACTGCTTCTCATACATTTGTATGAATTTAATAGAACATGTTCGATTATCATGACAAGACTTCCCTTATGAAAAAGAAATGCATTTTAGCATAAATTTAAAAAGAGTATTTATCACAGAAATACAAGCGCACATTAAACAATTAAATGCACTTCTTTTTTACAAGGATGATTGGCTGATGGCACCACAAGAATGCTCATAGTCCCAAGTGGGACACTTTTTCACATTGAAAATGCTCCAAAGAAAAAATAATTTTAATATAAAAGATGCATTTTAAATGTTGCTTGCACATGAAAAGAAAAATATTGAGTCAAAATACATGACCGCGTTTGAACGGTCATCAATAGAGAAAGATGCTCTGCTTGGCCAGATGGTGTAGTTACAGGATCTGCCAGCAGGGACTAACAGACTCATGCTCACCAGCCAAGCCCTGACCTCTCCGGTGACAGGCAAAAGCTATTTTTAGAAACATTTTTATTTACAGAGAACATTTATTAATGAAATCCTTGTTTGTTTTTTTTAACTGTTATTGAACTCTTGCTCGCATGACATCGCACTACACATGATGCATGACTCCTCACCCAGTGATATTGGATTGTGTGGCGTATGCAGCAGTCTCTCCCCGTGTCTCTCGGCTAGAGCGCTCAGCTCCTGCGCCAGGTGACCATACAGCTCCTGCGGGCCGTACACAACTCCAGTTATAAATAGCTCTCCACTCTACACAGCTTTTTTTTTTCTTTTTCTGTCGCACATTCTGTTTTCTGCTAATGTTGCATTTCTGTGTCTGCTGGCCTACAGTAAACCCAGCACCTGCTTCCCTCTCCAGCCAGTCCAGCTTTCTCCTGAGTCCTGATGCGATCTGCAGCCTGCTTTCCCATCTGAAGCTTTAGTATAATTGCATCACAGAATGAGCTGTGTTGGCAGAGCTGCGTCCACCACTGAGATCAATTACAAATGAACTGTAGGAGGCCCTCAGGTTATGGGCCCCTATTATGATGCTGTTAGTAAGACTTCTGAGATCTACAGTATGAAAACACAGAGTCCTTGAGGGTTCATAATATGCAGAAGCTCACATTATGCAAATGAAATTCATCCTAGCAACCAAATAGCAACACCCTAGCAACCACCCACAATACTCTAGAATTCTGGCACCAAATTTTGCAGAAGCAAAAAAACAAAAAAGTAAAAGACTAAGTATAAATATTGTTTACATAGTGTATAATCACCCTTGTGAAAATGAAGTGCGCTTAATTGCACTAAATGTGCATCTGCAGTGTACGTACATCAAATCTTTTTTTACTAAAACATGCAGAGGTAATATTATACTATTATAATATTATAATGAAAAGGCCACTGAAATGTAGTTAAAGACACTTTCATCACTTAAGTACACACTTAAGTACACTTTTCAAAGTTCTACTTTAAAATTTAAATACATTTTAAATACTAATAAATGTTGACTAAAATACCAAGTATTGTAATACGAAGTAATACTTTATTATAATTTTAACTGTAGTGTTTTAATCGACATTACAGTTAATATACTTTAAATGTATTAAACTGCAACTGCATTACAATCGTGTAATTACAAATATGTAAATACATGACATACAAGTCTCAATAAAAAATTACATAAAAGCTATTATGGTAAATTCAGCAGTACCTTAACCATATTTTAAAGACATTAGAAATAATTATAAAATCACATATAAAGATGTATTTACATGACCAACTTAAGCGGGTCGAAAAAAGCAGTTAATTGCATTTAACAGAAATGTAAACTAGAATGCATTTTCATTTGATTGCAATTAACATGCAATTAAGTGTCTCAAAACATTACATTCAATTCACACTTAAGTATATTCTTTTAAAATACATCATTTCTCTAGTACTCTTTTTAAAAGTATGCTAAAGTGCACGTCTTTTTCACAATGTTAAAGTCCAGAAATTCATTCTCCTTTGGCCAGAACATGTTAGAAACTGACTCTGCCCACAGAGAACATCTTATCTAGTCAACAAAGAATCTAAATGATTAATAATCCGGATGCATTAGTAGTGAATCAATAAGCTCTGCAAGTGTCTTATCACATGAAGGCTAATGGTGTTTTCCTGCATGTACTGGCGTCTCATTGGGTAACATTGAGTAACTTAATTGAAATGCTAAAACACACACAATACAAAAATGTACACTGAAATCGTATTTACTTCATTTTTTTTCTATTGTTTTTCTAACTATTGTTTTTATTCTGGAAACTTCTGGAATCACAAAATGAATTGTCGTTAATTTAATATTTCAACAGTCCCATTTTTGTTAATAAAAATATTTTTGTTAATATAAAGGCAGCTTTGCCATAATTACATCAGAAATACCAGATGAACTGAAACTGAAAGCAAAATATTAATAAAAACGATAAAAGTCTATAAATAATACTAAATTAACAATGATACCACACAGCCATAATCAGAAGTTAAGAAACATTTTGAAATGTTTTCACCTTTCTCTCAGCCAAGAGTTTCTTGTAGCCGTTGGCTCCCAGTGTGAGCAGCGTAATGAGGACGTCTAGAGACGGGGACGCAGAAGCTCGACCTGCACAAGACCACATCATCTCAATCCTGTAATGCATTGAAGACACGCTTATCATAGTAAGACTTTATTGCAGTTCATAAAGAGAGTCGAGTACAAACATAACAGGGATGCATCGGTACCATAACAGTTAGCTGATTTTAGAAGAATTTAGCGGTATTGGAAGTTTATGCATGCTTATTTTTTTGCATTTAGATTAGATTTGAATTGCTTAATCTTTAAAAGCACAAATAATTTAATAACAAAACCTCAAAATGAATATAATTTTTTTTTCATTCTGTGCAATATAAGATTGTAGCGGTAATGACTGATGTTGCATGTTTATACTTAAGTGTGAACTGAATGTAATGTTTTCAGACACTTAATTGCATGTTAATTGCAATTAAATGAAAATGTATTTGTTTAAATGTATATAAAATGCAATTAGCTGAACTTTAAAGTGTTTTTTGACTCACTTAAGTACATCTTTATATGCAATTTCATCATTTTTGGAAATATGGTTAAAGTGTACAGCAAAGTGTACAAGCATTTATGATAAACTAAAATATAATGGCATTTTGTAATTATACATTTGTAATGATGAAGTTGCATTTTATTACATTTAAAATATATTAACTTTAAATGTAATAAAACTATAATAAAATTATAATCAAGTACTTTACATGTGATTAGTATGTTAGTCAACACATCAAATTAAGTGTACTTCTTTAAAACACAACAAAATATTAAAACAATAATTTAAAATGTACTTCAAAGTGCACTTTTTAAAAGTGTACTTAAGTGTGTTAAGTAACAGTCATGAAAGTGTCTCTCTTTAAGTCACTTACCTCAAAATGAATATAATTTTTTTTTCATTCTGTGCAATATAAGATTGTAGCGGTAATGACTGATGTTGCATGTTTATGCATGCTCATATTTGCATTTAGATATGCATCTAATGCTTAATCTTTAAAAGCTCAAATAATTTAATATAACCTCAAAACGAATATCATTTTTTTTTCATTCTGTACAATATAAGAGTTATCCGTTTTTTAAAGACTGTAGCGGTAATGACTGATGTTGCATGTCTATGCATGTTCATATTTGCATTTAGATATGCATCTAATGCTTAATCTTTAAAAGCTCAAATAATTTAATATAACCTCACAACGAATATCTTTTTTTTTCATTCTGTACAATATAAGAGTTATCAGTTTTTTTTAAAGATTGTAGCGGTAATGACTGATGTTACATGTTTATGCATGCTCATATTTGCATTTAGATATGCATCTAATGCTTAATCTTTAAAAGCACAAATAATCAAATAACAAAACACAATGTAATGTTGTGATGCATACATTCACAACATTTAAAGTAAGTGATTTTAGTTTTTAATATTTAATTTAAAATACTAACAGTATAAAATGTTATCTGCCATAACATGGAAATAATAATCTGCTTATTGCTGTCAGCCTGAATTTTAATACTGTTGCATCCCTGATCGTGATGCATATACTTGGATTTGATCAACTCTGCAGTAAAATCATTTCATAAACAGTATTCACTTTCTGTTTACAAGTAAAAGAGCTGCAAATGAGAATGAGAATGTATTTTAGTAAACTATCATCAGGCATTTTGAGAAGGTGCAGCAGAGCTAAAGTAACAATGGACCAAATAGTAAGTGCGTCCTCCTTTCTAACTCTCTCTAGCGAACTCAGAGAATCAGTATTAGTAGGAGTGTTTGGGGTTTCCTCTGCAGTGCAGAAAAAGGTGGGAGGGATACAGTAGGCAGGAGCCAGCAGAGAGCGGCACAAACAAAAACACTCCAAAACTCTTCCTAGATCTCTAGAGACAGCTTATGCAAGAGAAAATGCATGATGGAATATTACTGTATGAGCTGACAAATGCACATCCAGAACAGAAAATATTCAGCATGGTTTACCTTCAGAGATCCAAGCATTCAAGTATTTCTTCACCCTTTAACATGTCTTTAGGAAACCAGGGTAACTTTAGGGTAAAATGGCAAAGTTGCAATACAGGGCATCTTGGCTTGCAAACTTTCACCACAATTTTTTTTGTACGCTAAGTGAACATTTTGAATTGTGCCACACAATTCAGCACAAATAATAAAAATAATTACTGTCAACCAGTAAAGATGCAAGGAAAGGATTTAAGAAAAGTTAAGCATATTTTAAATATAATGTAACACTACAAATAGAGTGTAATAATACCACTTAATTTAACATTACATTGTTATATCAATGAGACAATAACGAAGAAACAGCACAGAAAACATTGAATATTTTTTGTATAATTTATAGAATAGGCTTTGTTTGAGAAAAACAGGAAAAACTTTGACTCATAATGCCCAGCATTGCATTTTTGTTAAATGTAAGCATGTACGCTTTTCCCCATCACTAGACACATAAAATAATTTTATGTCAAATACTAACCTTGTAAATAAATGCATTTTCTCCAAACGTGATAAGTAGTCATATGGCTGATGCGTTTTTGTGACTTTAGTGAGATGTGGCATGCAATTTTTTCCCCCAGCAAAGATGTTGTGTAAATTTCATAATGTCGGCTACTGTTAAGTGCAATTTTTATCCACATTTATTGAAAATTAAGTATTATTTAAGTATTTTACACAAACGTTGCAGTTGATAGTTAAGGGGACTGCAGTATTTTAGTATTGTTTTTCAGACTCTACAATTGCAAATGCAACTAAATGCATACAGATTTCAGAAATAAGTTTTGTATGTTTCACTCATCCATAACATGTTTGCAGTTTAAAGAGCATAAGCATACCTGGATACATCTTACTGATCTCCTTAATGAAGTTCTCATCAAAGCCTGCGATGATGGCACCGCCAACCGGGACCATGAAGTTTTTATCAAGACTCTGGACAAAGGCATCGATTCTCCCAACGCGAGCCCCCTACAAAAACACTTCATAAGCTAATAGGGTTTCTCTGAAATGAAGTACATTTTGTAGTAAATTTACACAAAAAAGATTAAATGTTACCTGCTGAATAAGGTGCATGCATTTGGATGACTGCATTCCATAAGCGTTATTGACTATATGGGGAATATCATGTTTTGCACACAGAACAGCAAGTTCCTCGAGCCTGTGAAATAAATAGACTCCAAATAAATTTAATTAAACTACAAAATAAATAAATAAATACATTTTTAAAAGCCTGCATTAGTGTTTCTCAAAAAATAAATAAATAAATGTAATAAAATAAAAACAGAAAAATATAATATGCGAGTAAATAATGACTGAATTTTTAATTTGAATAAAAAAAAATGTTTATGCTTTACCTATACATGCTTACAGACACTTATCCTGGCCAAATATTTATAGTAAAGAAACGATGTATTTTTCCTCAGTGGTTTTGACCTGCCTGTCAGGGACTCGCGGAGCAAAACAGGAAGTGGTGGAATGGACACACAGGAAGTTCTCAGCTCCCAGCTCCTCGATCTTCCTCTCCACTTCCTCCAGGTTGGTCCTCAGCTCGTCTCCTTCCAGCACATTCTCTATCACCACAGGCTCAAAGCCTTTCAAAAGATGAAAAACACGTAAGATTCTCTATTTAACTTCTTTTCTACACTAATAAAGGCCAACTACTACATATGTGTTTTTATGACTTTTCTTACTAGCAGTAGTAACTACACAGAAACAATTTCTGAAGCTGTCCCTCAGTGGATCTTACCAGCCGTCAGCATGGATTTGAAACAGGACTTCTGGTCGATGCGAGGCCAGAGGATGAAACGCGCTCCTGGCCTCCTGTGTCTCAGCGTGAGGAAACACAGCGTCAGACTCATTCCTGTGGCCATCGGGACCACGAAGCACGAGGACACGCTCCTAACACCTGTGAAAACACACGCAGACGTGCACAGATCTGGGCTATTATCGCTAACTGGAACTAAAACCATAAATAAAATGAAATAATTTAAATTTAAATACAAAAACATTATGAAAGATACTTACATATTAATAGAAATAACTAAAACTGTTAAAATAGTTAAATAATTATTAAAACGATCTGTAAATAAATTACATTATGTAATTAAATAAACTAAAAATTATTAGTGCTTTCAAAATTAGCGTTTTAACGCAGGTGATTAATTTTTACATTTTGACGGCATAAAAAATATTTAAAGGGGTCATCGGATGCCCATTTTCCACAAGTTGATATGATTCTTTAGGGTCTTAATGAAAAGTCTGTAACATAGTTGGTTAAACTTTCTCAATGGTAGTGTAAAAAACACTTTTTTTTACCCTGTCAAAAATAGCTCTTTTCAGATCAAGCCGTTTTTGTAGCCTTTCCCTTTAAATGTTAATGAGCTCTGCTGACCCCGCCCCTCTCTTCTGAGCCGCTCTCTGAGGGACTGTTTACTTTAGCCGCATTCATCGTGAAACTTGCAAATTAGCACATTATTAGGAAAGGCAATTTGCAAAGATTCATTACAAAACATTATACTCACTTCTTCTGTAGATGA
>NW_015542358.1:844849-868855 GCF_001515605.1 Sinocyclocheilus anshuiensis | reverse complement strand
GTGGATTTTTATCATTATAGGGTGGTTGTGTACACACACTGCCAACACACATTTCAGTTCAAACAACTTGTAAAAGTGCATGTAGCATCCTATGACCCCTTTAACTCCGTTAATGCAGGGGCGGAGCTAGGATTGGCCACGCCACTCACAACTGCTGCTTCTGTCTCTTTTTTCTTGACAAGAATTGCGTTTATTTACATCAGTATTATTGGTTTCAGTGATACTCGCCTTCAGTCGAACAAACATTAAAAATATACTGTCTTGATGCTGTTTCTACATTAATGTGAAGATTGAGTGTGAAATTATTGCAATATAAAAGTATATTTCAAAACTTTATTGTTAGGTGGGATTAATCACGATTGATTTCAGAAAAAACGTGCGATTAATTAGTAATTTTTTTTTAATCGATTGACGGCACTAAAATTAATAAGTACTTCATAGAAATAAAAAAAAATACAAAAGCACATCATAAAATGACAAACTTTAACATTAAAGTAAAACAGAAAAATAAAATCGAACTTAATATTTAATAAAAAAACTACAATCATATAAAACTGATACTAAAACAACACTAGCACAAATACATTGAATTATAAGAGAAGAATTGCTGTTTGTTCTGCTTAGTGATATTTCCCATTGTCAAGCGTGTCGTATCATAAAACATAACAGAGAGTACCTGTAAATCTGAGCACGTCAAGCACGACTGAATTAGTGATTTTATTCAGGAGGCTTGAACCGGCAGCTTTGGGCTGAACAGCAGCAATGTCCCCCGAGCGGCCGATGCCGTGGATCAGTCTGAGAGGAACAACAACACAGCCTTATATTACAAGGCAGGTTAATGTAGAAAATTCTGTTAATGTTTTCCACCAAATATGTGACACTTGAGCGCAAAACCAGTCTTAAAGGGATACTCCACCCCAAAATGAAAATGTTGTCATTAATCACGTACCCCCGTGTCGTTCCAAACCCGTAAAAGCTTCTTTACTTACCCCCATGTCGTTCCAAACCTGTAAAAACTTCTTTCGTCTTCGGAACACAATTTAAGATATTTTGGATGAAAACCGGGAGGCTTGTGACTGTCCCATGTGCGTTCAGCTCATATTCTCCAAAGTGAGACAAATTGTTTAATAAAGTCGTTATTATTGTTTTTTTCGCGTACAAAAAGTATTCTCGTCGCTTCATAACGTTACGGTTGAACCACTGATGCTAGATGGACTATTCTGACGATGTCTTTCATATTCTTCTGGACCTTGACAGTGTAAGTTACTTGGCAGTCAATGGCACAGTCACAAGCCTCCCGGTTTTCATCCAAAATATCTTAAATTGTGTTCCGAAGACGAACGAAGCTTTTACAGGTTTGGAACGACACGGGGGTACGTGATTAATGACAACATTTTCATTTTGGGGTGGAGTATCCCTTTAAGTCGCTGGGGTATATTTGTAGCAATGGCCAAAAATACAATGCATGGATCAAAATTATTGATTTTTCTTTTATGCCAAAAATCATTAGGATATTAAGTAAAGATCATGTTCCATGAAGATATTTTGTAAATTTCTTACTGTAACTTAATTTTTGATTAGTAATATGCATTGCTAAGAACGTCATTTGGACAACTTTAAAGATGATTTTCTCAATATTTTGATTTTTTTGCACCCTCAGATTCCAGATTTTCAAATAGCTGTATCTCAGCCAAATATTGTCCCATCCTAACAAACCATACATCAATGGAAAGCGTATGTATTCAGCTTTCAGATCTCAATTTCGAAAAATGGACACTTAAGACTGGTTTTGTGGTCTAGGGTCACATATGAGTTTCTTGAATGTTGAGATGCAGAAAACCCACCTGTAATGTCTCCTGGCCACCAGGCCTGAGGCGACCCGGCCCTCTCGCTCGCCCACACCACAGTTGCCTAAGAAGTTATTACTGTCCATGACTGCCAGCTCGTTCAGAAAGAGCTCGACGGTGCTCTCACTCCACTCCTCCTCTGGACATTTGCCCTGCAAGAAACCAGAAGCCTGACGGTCACAAGTACCCCTTTACGTGGCCAATGCCATAAAGAAAAAATATTTTCAAATCGCTCACGCTGGTTTCATGTGGTATGTGTGTGTATTTATATACACAGAACACACACATATATTATGTAAACAAAAACTTTTATTTTGGATGCGATTAATCGTTTGACAGCACTATAAAGTTCACGTTTTTCACGAGGATTGCCACCTTTTCTGAATATTTGTCACTAGATGACTTCACACAAAAGTGTTTCAGATATTACTGAAGTTTATGAAATGAGCTTCATGGCATTGAGCCAGGCTTCAATCAGACGAGCGCATGGACACATGTGATTAACACAGACATTAATTAATTACCTGCTGCAGAAGCAGTCTGATGAGCTGCTCGTGAGCACGCCGAGCCTGCAGGCCCTGCCGCACATAAGAGGAGGACACCAGCCTCTCGCTCAGACTGAAGATCTCGCTGTTCATCAGGCTTCTCTCTGCTTATCTCTGTGATGAGTGAATGCTCCACACCGCTGTAAGTCTGTCTAAACAGTGGCTTCACTGATGTGTCTGTTGCGCTATGGAGAAGCAGACGAGGTTACACATTTTCTAACATCTCTGAGTCAGCACGGGTTTCAAATCGATCAGCTTCTAACTCTACTGTTTACTTCCGGGTTTAGACTCCTCCTTTTGTTCGCGTCTTAATTTCAAAGTAAAAGTCCCCGATCTACGCGCACCTGTGTACGGTTGCAATGCATAAGAATAACGTTAAATAATAATTATAATAATGTTTAATTTGTATTATTATTCTCAAAACGTGCAAATTCATCTATATAATCATTATTCATCTATATAATCTGCATTTTACATGACCTAAGGATGAGTACATTTTTAGCAAATTTAAATTTTTTAAAATTTCTATTCCTTTTAATAGCAATTTATGATAATTATCCCTTACAAAAATTAACCATGGTTTTATTGTAGTAACCATGTTTTTTGGTGATTTGATTACTATTTGTATAACTAGTTTTAGTACAAAAACCATGGTAAAACTATGGTTAGTGTAGCGAGACCATGGTTAATTTGTGGTTACCATAGTTTTATTTGAAACCATGGTTAATTTTCATAAGGGTAGAAGTAATCGTAAAAAATCAGTAATTCCCAAACCGAACCAAAACGGAAGGTCAATAGGTCTCTTAAAATATTATATAATTGATTTTTTTAATATATATACATAACCGGAAAAGTCTGGTTGTAAAATGTCATGTGATCTTGATGAATATCATGAATGATTATGAATTAATAATTCACAGTATTTATGTACATATCATAAACATTAGCTACTACCATGGCATAGAGATGTATAATGTTGCACATAAAGAAACACAGACAAAATTAACATTTATTTTTAATTTTAAAGTGTTTTTCTTAAAATAAAGGTCAGTCAGTCTGACTGCTGAAGTATAAGAGCGAGCCTTTGAAATGTTTCCTAAAGATTGCTGACTTGAGGATTTCACAGAGTATATGATTAAAGTACAAAAAATGCATTTGCACTGGAATGATGAATTATAACCCTTCATCTCACATTTTGCTTAAATCGGCAAACGCACACCTGATTGCAAGCACCTCGTCTTTGCATTTCACAGCCAAGGAGTGAAATCGACTTCAGATGGATTTTTTTTTTCAGTCACTTTGCACAGTAATGCAAATACAGATGCATGAGAAATAAAAACTGGAATGAGACATGCACAGGCTAGTTTCAAGAGATTCTATGCAAAATATGTGAAAATACAGGCACTTTCAAATGTGTATCATGCCATTCATATTCGACAGCTGTTAAAGGGATTTATCTGATGCAATATTTGTTTTAAACTACATTTTCTTCAGCATTTCAGTCTGAAGTTAATGCATAACCATTGCAAAAAATAAAAAATCAGTGATGGAACGGAATCATTGGTGCATCTTAAAAAAAACATAAAAATCACTGTGCATAACGGTTATACTATTATAATTAACAAAAACGCAGCATGCATAACCTGTAAGGAACGTGTGTCAAAGTTTAGTGTAAGTACAGTAATTAATAAGATGAATAACCATGATGAAGATGCTGAGGTAGGATTGGAGTGGAGAAGGTTAAACTTGCCCTTCACTCGCACAGAACGTCCACCAAACTCATAGCCATCATCTACAGCAAACATTACAGTACATTTATAACTAAAAAACACATCAGCTGGTTCTTAAAAGAGAAGCTAAAACACTGACGGGACAAAACAAGCATCCAGAGGGTGCATGATATGTGCGTTTCGAGGGGATCGTCCTGAAGACGTGGTGTGGTTTCAGTTTTCGGACATCTTGCGGATCATGTAGTTGAGGATGCCGCCGTGATGGAAGTACGTGAGCTCCACGTCTGTGTCAAACCTCATCTTAGCCTGAAAGCTTTTCCCTGTGTCCAGCTGCAGAGACGAATGAAATACAAAATATGGAATATAAAGAAAAATAAAATGTTTAAGGCAGTGTTTCTTATATAGTAAACTTTCATTTCTATTGAAAGTTATATGTCATGTATTTAAATGTGACCCTGGAGCACAAAAGCAGTCTTAAGTCGCTGGGGTATATTTGTAGCAATATCCAACAATACATTGTATGGGTCAAAATTATTGATTTTTCTTTTATGCCAAAAATCATTAGGATATTAAGTAAAGATCATGCTCCATGAAGATATTTTGTAAATTTCCTAGTGTAAATATATCAAAACTTAATGTTTGATTAGTAATATGCATTGCTAAGAACTTAATTTGGACAACTTTAAAGATGATTTTCTCAATATTTAGATTTTTTTGCACCCTCAGATTCCAGATTTTCAAATAGTTGTATCTCAGCCAAATATTGTTCTATCATAACAAACTATACATCAATGGAAAGCGTATTTATTAATGATGCACAAATCTCAATTTTGAAAAATTGACCCTTATGACTGGTTTTGTGGTCCAGGGTCACAAATAGATTTGTAATTACACAAATTAACTTTAAATGTAATATAAAAAGTATAAAAATATTCAAGTGTTATTTATATAGTAGATTTTTTTTTCATATTTAGAATATTAATGAAATATACTTTAATTTAAATTCTATTGAAAATTGTATGTCATGTATTTAGATATACTTGCAATTACACATTTGCGAGTTATATTAACTTTAAATGTAATATAAATAATGGAAATATTTAAGACCGGGTTATTTTAGTATTATTTATATAGTATAGTATTTTATTAATATTTTTAATGTTTACTTTAATTTTAGATTAAGGTTTAGTAATTTTATGTGCTTTTGTCATTTTTATTTTTTAAATATATCTATATAGTAGTTTTAGTACTTTAACTGATTTTATATATTTTTTATTTCACTTTCTTAATTTCTAATTTTATGTTTTTAAACTGTAAAATGCTTTAAAGTTTTTTCATCTAATATTTAGTACTGTCAAACGATTAATCGTGATTAAATCGCATACAAAATACAAGTTTTTGTTTGCATAATATATGTGTGTGTGCTGTGTATATTAATTATGTATATACAAATACACACACATACAGTATGTATTTTGAAAATATTTACATCTATATTTGTCGCTGTGGCCGACTTCTAATTAGCACAGCCAATAGTCTATAGCAGGCCAATTCCTCAAATCGAAACTACAGTTCTCACTTAAACGCAGGAAGTGAGCAATTAAATTACAGCGCTCCTTCTTTGCCGAGGGCAATTATTATAATTACCAGAAAGTGCAATCAAAAATACAAACGCAAACAAAAATATAACGTAGAAATAGGCAGAAAATGAAATATTCCTTCCTAGCAGAAAGTAATAATTCAAACAGCAGATCTATAAACAAGTATTACGCAAAACACACACATATATTATGCAAACAAAAACTTTTATTTTGGATGTGATTAATCGTTCGACAGCACTACTAATATTTATATTTGATTTCAGATTTATTTAAATAAAACTATTTTTATATAGTTTTAATTTTAGTTAAAAATAACAATTATTTAGGAAATTGGTTCTTTATCGGGCCTGCGTTTCTGGGAAAAGTAAATTTAAATATTAAAATATTAAAAATTAAAAAATGAAATGAAATGAAATACAACCCCACATGTCCCACTGTTTGCTAAGATGATAACATCTGCTGTTATATATGTTATATATTATGCGTGTATGTCCATAATTCACTGTTGGTTTTGTTTGTTGTTGCACTGTGGGACGAGGAACTAAGAAAAAACATTTACGTCACATGTATACGCATGTGATAGATAAAGATTCTTAAACATTTTTGCTACAAAATGTTAATAGTGCATGTTGGTGGCCTGATGCAGTTCTCTGTAATATGAATGCGTGTTAGGTTTTTATTTATTGTTGTACTGAGTGGCCACTTGATGTAAAATGTTCTCTGAAGAGATTGAAGTCTCGGTTAGCGGTAGAAATCATGCGCTCTACCTTGATGTCGACAGGCATTCTGGGCGTGATCTGTGGAGGAATGATCACAGTGTATCGCTCGCGGCCGCTGAGCCCCAGGCTTTCAGTGCTGTCACCCGGCAGATACTCCAGAGGGATGACGCCCATCCCAACCAGATTACTGCGATGAATGCGCTCGTAACTCTCCGCTAGAACAGCTTTGATGCCCTGAGGGAGACAACCAACATCAGCAGCAGTACACTGTCATATATCCAGAAACCGCTGCTGTTTGCCAACCACGAAAGTGTAAAGAAGTGCACTTTAGTATACTGAACTTAAGTGTGAACTTAACGTAATGTTTTCAGACACTCAAATGCATGTTAATTGCAATTAAATTAAAATGTTTTATAGTTTAAAATTTTATTACATGCAATTAGCTGAACTTTAAGGTCCTTGCACACTGAGTCCGAAAATTTCAATGCATTTTTTCGGGGAGGGGTTTTTTCCTATTCGTCATCCTTTCCTATCAAAATGCTTGCTACGGACCTCATCCGAATTTTTTTATGACGGACGAAAGTTTCGGAGGCAGTGTGTAAACGTGATTGACACAACATGAGGTCGTATTTATTTTTTAACGTGCCAAAATTTCGGACTCCGTGTGCAATGGCCTTTAGAGTGCTTTTTAACACACTTAAGTAGGACTTTATATGTAATTTCATAATTACTTCTATTGTCTATAAAATATGGTTAAAGTACTGCTGAACGTACTGACAAGCATTTATGATAAACTAAAATAGACTTTAATGTCACTTATATTGAAACTTGTGTCACGTATTTAAATATATTCGTAATTATACATTTGTAAGTTATATTAACTTTAAATGTAACAACGTAAAAATTATAATCAAGTACTTTACACGTGCTTTAGTGTGTTGTCAACACATCAAAATAAGTGCACTTATTCAAAGCACAACAAAAGATTATTAAAACATAATGATTTTACAATTAACCTTTTAATTTGACATTATTACTAAGTGCACTTTTGTGTACTCAAGTGTGTTAAGAAAGTGTCTCTCTTTAAGTCACTTAAGTTGCCTTTTATTTCATTTAAGTTACATTACGGCAGTACAGTATTTTAAATATATACTTTTAAGATCTGAAGTACACTACGTGTACATTTAATACACTTAAGCACACTTCTTTTTCACAGGGGACATCACATGCAGACAGGATTGAAAGAGACTAGGATTGCCATGTATGAAACTATAAGGACAAAATATGTACTGGAAGCTTGTTTTTCTCCCATACATGTAGCTTCCAGACAGAAATTGATCATCTTGTCCAAGACAACAACAATATATTTCTCTTCCTGAATGTGGATTTTTCAACCTGAGCAACTCATTTATGCATAAATGTCTCAGTATATGATTTTGTAGAAACATTAGATGATGTATAAAGTCTCACCAGCAGGAAAGGCCCTTTAGCCGCCCAATCTCTAGAGCTTCCTGATCCATACTCTTTGCCCGCCAGAATCAAGAGAGGAGATGTATAAATCTCAAATTCAGAAAATTGACACTTAAGACTGGTTTTGTGGTCCAGGGTCACATTTTTGCATAACAATCTAATATTAACTATTGATATAAATATATTTTTTTATACACTAATATATATTATTTTACAAATTGTTATAATACTAGAGTTTCATACCGTCTCCCCAGTAGGAAGGTAGATGGTACATGGTGCTTGCTTGTTTATAAACTTGTTAAGAAGGCGGATGTTGGCAAATGTGCCTCGAGCCATGACTGCATCGTTCCCTCGACGAGAACCGTACGAGTTAAACTCTCTCGGGGTGAGTCTAGGATTAGAAACAATATTTCATTACCCACTGTGAGTCATATTTCACTTTAGAGACAATATAGAACTTTTTGCATTCAACTATTTATATCACACAGAGATAGGTGTGTAACAGCTTGAATTGCTGAATACGCTTAAGAGGATGAACGTCTCACCCGCGGCTGGTCAGGTATCGTGCAGCAGGACTGTTACGAGCAATGTTTCCAGCGGGCGAGATGTGGTCTGTGGTCACAGAATCTCCCAAATCGAGCAGCACATACGCGTCTGTTATGGACTTTGGTGTCTGCAGCTCCCGGGTCTAAAAATGTAGCAACAGCAAAGAAACTTATGTTTACAATTCTTGCCAAACCGTGTGAAAAAGAAGTGTGCTTAACTGTACTGAATGTGCACTTGTACTTTAGTATATTTTTAAAACACTGTACTTACATATAATATTAATTAAATAAAAGGTCACTTAAGTGACTTAAAGAAAGACACTTTCATGACTGTTTCTTAACATACTTAAGAACACTTTTAAAATGTAATAATGTCAAATTAAAGTTTTACTTTAAAGTACATTTTAAATATCTTAATATACAAAAAATGACTCTTTAGTACTTCACAAGATAAACTTAAGATCATCTAAGTGTGCTCAACTGTGCTATTTTGGGACACTGTGAATATGAACTTAAATGTGATTTTAACATACTTTCTATGTATTAAAAATATTTAGTTACAACTTGAATCTTTCATACACTAGTACACTCAAGTGTACTACAAGTGGTAACTAAATTTTTTTAATTAGATGATCTTAAGTTTATCTTAAGTACTAAAGAGTCATTTTTAGTATATTAAGTAACATAAATATTAAATACATGACATATAAGTTTCAATAGAAATGACAGTAAAGTATATTTAAGTTCATAATAAATGCTTGTCAGAACATTCAGCAGTACCTTAACCATATTTCAAAGACAATAGAAGTAGTAATGAAATTATATATAAAAATTATACTTAAAGGGTTAGTTCACCCTTTAATTACTCACCATCGTGTTGTTCGAAACCCGTAAGACCTTCGTTCATCTTCGGAACACAATTTAAGATATTTTTGATGAAATCTGAGGGCTCTCTGGCCCTCCCATAGACGGCAAGGTAACTACCACGTTCAAGGTCCAGAAAAGTTGGATCGACATAGTAGTCCGTGCGACATCAGTGGTTCAACTGAAAAGTTACAAAGCTACGAGAATACTTTTTTGCGCAAAGAAAACAAAAATAACGACTTTATTACGCCGAATCTGGTTCAGCGCCGCCACACGCTCGCGTCAATGACAGAATTTTCATTTTTGGGTGAACTAACCCTTTAAGTGGATCAAAAAGCATTTTTGCATTTAATAGAAATTTAACCTACAATACTCTTCCATTTAACATGCAATTAAGTGACTGAAAATATTACATTCACACTTAAATATATACTATTATTTCAAAAACTAGTACTTTTTTAACATACACTAAAATACCCTTCATTTTTTATTAGGGTATAGGTATAATACTGAACTCTCAGACAAAACAAAACAAAACAAAAAAACGGTATACATTACCAGTCCATCAAAGAAAGGTGGGGATTTAATGTAAGTAGAACTGGGATCCCAGGTATACAGCTTGTCAGAAGGAGCTTTCAGGGAGTTCCAGCGTTCATTCACTTTCTAAATATGAAAACACACAGACACTACGGTTTAATTTACTATATATACACTTAACTAATGGTGTTTTTGTTATCCAGGCACTGTATGGATTCATGAAAAAGGAGTTTATAAGTCAACTGTACCTCAACTTTCTCATAGACCTCCTTAAACATGGCAGGAATGACAAACTGTCTCTCCACCGCCTGGATCTCCTCCCGCGTGGGCCAGATGTCCCTCAGGAAAACCTCTTTTCCCTGAGAGTTCACAGCTGGATCGAGACAGACCAAGAAACAGTTGTGCTATTCATCCTCTTGAGGGAGAACCAACCATTGGAATGTGAAACAATGAGATCCAATGCCTGGTAAATATTACTCACCCAAAGGCTCATTTTCAAAATCTATTCTCACTGTGCCTGCTATAGCATAGGCAATGACCAGAGGAGGAGAGGCCAGGTAATTGGCTCGTGTGTTGGGATGGACGCGACCCTCGAAGTTTCTGTTTCCAGACAGGACACCCGCAGCCACCAAATCACCCTGAGACAGAAAGAAAACTGTTCTAAATTTGAAAATATTATCCAAAAACATTATAAAATGGAGAGTAAAAGCTTGTTTGCCTGAGTAATCGCCTCTACAACCGGCTCTGGAAGGGGTCCACTGTTTCCAATGCATGTCATGCAGCCGTAACCAACAACCTCGAAACTAAAGATGCACAGATAATATATATAAACACGGGTTGTTATTGTTAAAAATATTAAAAACTTTCATTTTGGCTTTGCTACTTGAAATAAAGCTGAAATTAATTTCAATTTATGAAATAAATTTACGAAATTTATTTCAAATTTACGAAATTTATTTTAAATTTATTAAATTTTAATTCATTGTAAATAAATTTTTAAATCATTTTAAAAGTTTTTAAATTCCTTGTTTTTATTGTTGTGATTATTTTTATGATTATTTTACTTCCTTTTATGTAAAGCACTTTGAATTACCATTGTGTATGAAATGTGCTATATAAATAAACTTGCCTTGCCTTGAAATAAAATACAAATATACAATGAAAAACTACAACAACAACAAAAAAAAAAACTAAACGAAAATCTGAAATGTTGCCTTGGCAACTAACTGTTCTAAAGTAGTTCAGTTAAGTACTAAAATGACTAAAACTACTTTACTAAACTGTATTAAAATTGAAATAAAATCAAATTAAAGCTAAATAGAAATATATATTTACAAAAAAAATGTAAAAAAAATTACAAAAGTAAAAATATTAAACTTAAGATACAAAACTTAACTAACTGAAATAAAATAAGTTTAACTTGAAGAACTAAAATTACTAGCTAAAGCTAAAACTGAGCTGAAAATTAATCAAATAAAACTCAACATAAAAATAAAAGCTAATTAAAATACTATAATAGCATATAAATAATACTAAAAATAACACTGGGGCTGTTCACAGTGTTTTTCCATTCCAATGCGCTACTTTCCCATTAAACACGTGCTAAACAGACGTGTATGACCGCTGCACTCGCGTCTTTTGCAGCGTCTCGCACATTTAAGACTAAAAAGAATTTCAACTTCACATGCAGCGCCACTCTTCAATGTCAGTTCCAAAACAGTGGACCAATCAGAAGACCCTGAAGGCGGGGCAAATGATGCAGGCTTTTGTTTACAGTAGCAAGTTGGCATGGCAACTTTTTATTTGACACCAACATGGCATTCTGCGCTGTGCTTTTATTAAAACCATTCCTGAACGCGTTCTGTGTGAACGGCCCCTCAGTCAGACAGACAGACTTTGGCAATGATGAGCTCCTCACCCTAACTGTGAGAGGAAGTCCATGACCCCGCTCTCTTTAAGGTAGTATGTGACCACTCCACTGCCTGGAGACAGACTGGTCTTTATGTACGGCTTGACACTGAGACCAGCCTTTACAGCCCTCTGCGCCAACAGACCTGACAGAAATAAAGAAATAGCATTACATTAGTTGTAAAGTGACACAAATACATTTGGAGTTTGTTTACATGTTTATAATGAGCCTCTAAGTCAGTGGATCTTAACTGGTGGGTCACGACCCAAAAATGGGTAACAGGTCTGTTCTGAAAAACGAATGGCAAATATAAAAGAGGCTTAACCTTAGCTTTTGTTCCTCTACAGTGTTTTGGCACAAATGTATCTGTGAGTTGGCAAAAGCTGCCAAATTAGACAGATGCAAACACAGATGCATGCCCTCATCCTCAAAAACCATAAACAAAGCATGCAAGGTAAAAGAAAACAGACATTAAATATGGCTTCACTTGAAGCAATCAAGTTTTGGTAAAATCATAATCATGAGTTATTACAATCATTAAAAAAATGTTTAAATGCTATGATCTACTAAGTCATAATTGTAATGAAAAAAAAACTAGACTATGACAAAAAAGTTATAATTATGTAATATCATGTCTTAATTTTGACTATGCAATAATGACTGTCACAATTTTGTCATATTTATTACATAAAATGTAGTAATCTCATAATTTGGACTTTTCATGTAATAATTATTTATGACTGTCACAATTTAAACTTTTTATGTCATAATTGTGACTTTTTGTGTATGTCAGTGTTCAACTTCTAATTGATAAAATTTGGACTGTATTATATTATCACATTATGTTTATATTTTTAACAGTGTGAGTCAAAATCCACTTGAAGCAAGAATAAACATGGCTTTTGTTGACCACAATGTGTTTTACGTGGTTGCATGAAACCACTGAAATTCAAGAGACATTTAAAAGCTAAGACAGAAACTAAAGACCAAGATTCTCTATTCTCCTATTCAGCTTCTGTCGAGGTAATAATGTTGCATTTTGCACAGTTCA
Organism: Sinocyclocheilus anshuiensis; assembly: GCF_001515605.1. Lineage (NCBI taxonomy): Eukaryota > Metazoa > Chordata > Actinopteri > Cypriniformes > Cyprinidae > Sinocyclocheilus > Sinocyclocheilus anshuiensis. Next base: position 856,037 of record NW_015542358.1, on the reverse strand, counting down.
TGGAAATAATACTAAATTAAAATGTTTCATTTAAAATAAAAAGTTTATTTAATTTTGTAAGTAATTACTCAAAAAAAGATACCGAGGTATATAGGTCAAATAAAAATGAAAATGTAATAATTAGGAAGAATTTAAAGCGTCACATGGACAACTTCCATGCTGTTTTTGGAGCCCCATTTCCATACACTTCTGAAATATGGAAAAGAGCCTCTGATAACCATCTTTTTCTGTTACACAGGAAAAAAAAACATGTAGATGGGTCAAAGACGTTAAGATGTCCGCATCAAAAGAAATGTACAAAAGTGATTATGTCCATAGAAAGCACATTAAATGTAAGTAAAGTGTCTACTTTTAAGGTTTCAAATAAGTTTTTGGAGAATGAAATGTCAAGATTTGATTGAAATAATGTTATATTGTCATTCAGTGTAACACAATATTTATGTAAAAATTCAAACAACATGCTTATTCTGACGTGTACATATTAAAATATATAAAAGAATAAGGGAGCATATTAAATGTTATTGTGTTTTAAATTAGTAAAAAATTCTTACTGACAAATGGGCAAAACTTAGGATAGTGGCACATTTAAAAAAAAAAGTAAAATTACAACTATTCAGTATTTGGGGTGAATGTAATTAGTCTTTTAATATGTCATAAATTGATTTTTGTTGTAAATATGCCTGACAAGATTGTTTACACTGAATGACATTTTAGTGGGTCTCTTCTGTAAATAAGGGAAAAATGTATGATATTTATTTTTTGCTCAGAAAAACAAAAACAAAATTGCAATTAAATGAAACAGAATTTTTTTTACTTTTTTTTTTTAGGAAAAACAACAATTTAAAGCAATATTACACTTATTGTTTTTATGCTTGAACCCTTTTTCGTCTTTGACCCAGATGGCATCCCTGTGGACAGACATGTACCTGCTCCCATCATGACTGGCATCCCTGTGGACAGACATGTACCTGCTCCCAGCATGACTGAGGGGTTACTGGTGTTAGTACAGCTGGTAATAGCTGCGATGACCACGGATCCGTGAGACAGTGAATACTCCGCTCCGTTAAACTGGAAGGGCACTCGAACATCATGACGCTCAGGAGCCACCTGGAATCCTTTGAAGCCTTGCTGTAGACAGACACAGACACAGACAGTGATTAATGCTTAAGCCTTGCTTTAAAGAACCTATGAAATCAAAATCTGACTATTGTGGATTTTATGACATTTCTGTTATGTCCATAGCTCATATATATTAGCTTTGAGGCCCTCTTCAGTCTAGTGTGCTCCTAAAAGTTAACAAAATGAACTGTATACACACTTAACGTTTTTCAAAAGGAAATATGTGGAGGAAATGCGCTTCTAAAGATTCCTGTACTGACATAAGAAAAAAAATCTAATTTGGCAAATCATGATTATGATATAAAACTTTTTTTTTTTTTTAAATGTTATGTCAATTGTTTTGTCATAATGTCAAGTTTTATGTCAATTTTGACTTTTTGTGATAATTTTGACCATCGTGAGACACTGTCATAACTTTCATTTTTCAAATTTGACTTTTTGTGTCTTGACTCGATTTCATAATTTTGTTATAATGACTTTTATGTCATAATTGTGACTTGTCATAATTTCATCATCTTTTTATGTCAGTTTCAATTTATGTCAGATTTCATTATTGCATAAAAATGTTGACTGTCATAAGGACTTTACGTCAATTTAAATTTTTGTCAATTATGACGGTCTTAATCTTTTAATATTTCATAATTTTGTTACAATGACTCACCATTTCAACTTGTGTTGCACTTGTGACTTTTTGTCATAATTGTGACTGTTCGACTTTGATTTACGTCAGATCTTTTATGCAAATAATTATGACTTTTTGTCACAACTTTGATTTATGTTGCTTGTTTTGTTATAATTTTGAGCTATATCAAGTACGACTATTTATTTAATAATTCTGACCGTCATAGACTTCTTTAATGTCATAATTATAACTTTTTATTTCATAATTTCGACTTCATATCTAAGAATTTCAACTTGTATCTCACAATTATGATTTATGTCATAAAAATGTATGTTTTAGCAAAGTATGGTTTTCTATTTGGCAGAAATATGCTAGCATATGAACAAGACCTCTGCTCATCCTGTGATTTCATGGGGTTGCTTATCTTCTAGTTTAGTGATCACGGTGTTCATTTTTACTCTTCAAAATACTTTTTGAATGTCAGTTGTGTCATATACATTATTACAACTGCACTATACTTTATATTCAGCTTTGGCAATGGAGCTGAACTACCTGCCTTTTGAATGCTGCATTATCTCTACATTCAAAGGGAGTGTGTGTCCTGTGGTGTGTTTTCTCAGGTGTTTCTGTGACATGTACCTTGGCCCCTAAACACGTTTTAAAGTCCTGCTTCATCTCTGATACAGCCACTTTGTCCTGTGGCCGCTTGGGACCGCTGCAGCAGGGGACGACCGTACTGAGGTCCAACTCAACAACCTGCGTGGGAGAGAATGAGAGACAAATTAATAACAATGATCCTCAGACTTAAGTACATTTTGCAGAAAGAGGTTCAGACAACAGTGACTAGTGCTTATACAGTAGTGGCCAAAATTAATAGAACACTAGTATTATAGTATAAAATACTACTGTTCTTATAATTATGGCCACGGCTGTATATCTGTGAACAGCAGATGTGTGGGTTGAGATTTGGTACCTGAGTGAACTGTGGATCTTGAGCGGTGTTGCTGTAGTCTCTGAACATGCCCACCGCTTTCAGATACTTTTCTATGTAACTCAGCTTCTCTGCATCCCTCCCTTAAAAACACATGAATAAAACATGCCAACTCTGTTGTAGAAAGAAAAGCAATTCCACCTTCCTGACCACAGCAGAATGTAGTTCCTCTTATGAAACAGAAGTGCACTTAACTGTATTGAATGTGCATCTACAGATTTAAAGTTTTTTAAAAACTGTACTTGCCAGATAATATAATATTAATGAAATAAAAGTCACTTAAGTGACTTAAAGACAGACACTTTCATGACTGTTTCTGAACACACTTAAGTACACTTTTAAAAAGTAACTTTTTTAAAATACATTTAAAATAAGTGTTTTAATAATCTTTAGTCGTGCTTTAAAGAAGTGCACTTATTTTGATTTGTTGACTAACATACTAAAGAACATGCAAAGTTCTTATTATAACTAGAATTTGATTTAATTTGAGTTAATATATTTTAAAACTAAATTTCAACTTCGTCAGTACAAATGTGTAATTACAAATATATTACATGCATGTTTCTATAGAAATTACATTAAAGTATATTTTAGTTCAACATAAATGCTTGTCAGTATATTCAGCATAAGTGGATAAAAAGCACTCTAAAGTTCAACTAACAACTGCATTTAATATAAACTTAAACTATAATACATATTAATTTAATTGCAATTAACATGCAAAAAAATGTATGAATCATTACATTCAGTTTGCACTTAAGTACATTCTTTTAAAGGGTTTTATTTAAATGGCTTGCACGTATGACAGTCAGCAGAAGTGAGAAAAAAGTGTTTATAATGTTTTAAATATGGATATTTTTCTTACAAAAACACAATAACATTATAAAGTTTTATTACGGATGCGCGCTCTTTATTTGACATCTTTTGGACTGTTGAACAAAAACACCCACCTACTCCCATTCTAACGCTTGGAAGAGCAAGGATAATTTTTAATATAACTCTGATTGGATTTGTCTGAAAGAAGAAAGTCATATACATCTAGGCTGCTTTGAGGGTGAGTAAAACATGGACAAATTTTCATTTTTGGGTGAACTAACCCTTTAAGGTATATTATTTCAATAATAAGTATTCTTTTTATGTAATGCTTTTTAAGTATGCTGAAATACAGAGTTCTGGCATGAAACTCTAGATGGCGCAGTCCGATAGGTCTAGCTCTAGCTCTGACCTGGTGACATCATTGTCACATGGCAGCTGATTGGTTCTCTCCTGTATCGGTAGCCAATGAGCTCGCTACTCAATATTCAAATACCTGGCTTTTGTTTGCTGTAGCAGTTGGCAGCGCACTTTAGAAACCCTCCACCTCCCCAGCTCCACCTGTATAGATCTGCTACGGGGTGATTTATGTATGCTATATGGGGGTTATTCATATGTGTTATATGTGCAGCAGCAGTATTTCTTACATGCTTACAGCAGCATGTTGTGGATGTATTGGCAGTAGCAAGTCTCGGTAGCAGCAGCGTAGCAGATCTATTCCTCCAAGACCAAATACATTAACATTGTCATGTACATTACCATGCCAATCCCTCCAAGAGCTGTCATGACAGAAGTGTACTCCTTTTTAACAAGGGTTAGAAGCTTTTAAAACTGATTAGGGACAGGTTTACCCACCCGTCTGCTTCAAATAATGAATGCTGATCTGGTCTACAGGGAAGAAGGCAGCGGTGGCTCCATACTCAGGGCACATGTTGGCGATGGTGGCGCGGTCTGCGATAGACAGCTGAGCAACACCAGGGCCAAAAAACTCCACAAATTTTCCAACCACACCAACTTGCCGCAAATGCTGAGCAGAGAAAGCATATAGTAAAGCATAGCAACATTTCTTAAAAGCAAACCAAAGTCACCATAAAATTCCGATATGGCAAGAGTTGCATACCTTGGTAACAGTAAGCACTATGTCAGTGGAGGTGATATATTTGTTGGGCGTTCCCTGTAGTTTGTAGCCAATGACCTCTGGCAGCACCATGCTGATCGGCTGACCCAACATGACCGCCTCCGCCTCGATACCTCCAACACCTGCTCCAAAAGATCGGAGCTTAAATCTCAGCTCGACATTTGCCGTTTATCACTGAATTTCTAATGTCTTTTTCTTTATTTACAAAGCCAACACAGATACACAATTTAACATCCATATATTAACAAAAATAAGGTAACACTTTAAGGTGTCCTTGTTGCACGTTACATGTACTTACTATTATAATAACTATTAATTATGCATAATTACATGCAACTAGCCCTAAACCAAACTCTAATCCTAACGCTTACCATATAGTAAGTATATGTAGTTAATTAATATTACTCAGTACTTAAATGTATAATTATATTGTAAAAAGGACACCTTAAAATAAAGTGTAACCTAAAATAATATTGAAATTATGAGATGTTATGAAACAAGTCAACATTCTGACATAAGTTGGAATTGTCATAATTACAACTTGTGTATTATGATTGTACATAAAATGTCAATATTAGGAGATACAATATCAAAGTTATGACATAAGCCAAAATTAAGGCAAATATGACATGCATTATGACGTAATATAAAATGTGAAAATTATGAGCTACTAAGTCAAAATTACGAGATAAAAAGTTGAATTAATCATAAGTGACATGCATTACGACCTATCCATGAAATGTCAAAATTATGAGATACTAAGTCCTAACTATGGCATAAGTCGAAATGATTAGATAAGTCATAATTATGAAACGAAAGATGAAATTGTCATAATTATGACACATGATGATTTATAACATATCAAAATTATGAGATACTAAGTCATAATTATGAGATAAAAAGTCAAAATTATCATAAGTATGACATGCATTATGAATACAATTTCAAAATTCATAATTTTATCTCATGAAAGCTGAAACTGTCATAGTTACGACTTATGACAATTTAGAATTTATATCTAGTATCTCATAATCTTGACATGTTATGTATAAGTCATAATTCATAAGTCGTAACTACGACAGTTTCAGCTTTCATGAGATAAAATTATGAATTTTGAAATTTTATTCATAATGCATATCATACTTATGATAATTTTGACTTTTTATCTCATAATAATGACTGAGTATCTCATAATATTGACATTTTATTTCATAATGCATGTCATACTCATGGCAATTTGACTTTTTATCTAGTATCTCATAATTTTGACATGTTATGCATAAGTCATAATTCATGAGTATGACATAAAATGTCAATATTATGAGATACTCAGTCATTATTATGAGATAAAAAGTTGCAATTGCATAACATGTCAAAATTATGAGATACTAGATAAAAAGTCAAATTGCCATGAGTATGACATGCATTATGAAATAAAATGTCAATATTATGAGATACTCAGTCATTATTATGAGATAAAAAGTTGCAATTGTCATAATTACGCCTGAACTATTATGGCCTATACATGAAATGGCAAAATTATGAGATGAAAAGTCAATATTATTATATAATTATGACTTATGTCATCTATTATAACTTGGTATCTCATAATTGACATTTTATGTAGCCTATAGCCCTATTCGGATAGTAATTGTTTCTCAGGGGGACGTAAGTGATTTTCACCATTTGCAGGTGGTAGTCGGTGATTTAATTGCCGTCCGAATCCAGAATGTCTTTATCTCTCACCACCGCCGTAAAAATCCCCGGCCGAATTACCAACAGTTTTTTGACAAACACCAAAAAAATTGCCGTCGGAATCCACATCTCTGAGTTTACGATAAGAAATCGATTCAAAATTCAGTGTTTAAACCCTTTTTGAGCACTCCCGAACACCGTAAGGTAACGCTGTACTTCGGTGTAATTTGCACACATATTTATTTCTGAAATGCTGGAAAGTATTTAATTCAGTGTTTAAACCCTTTTTGAGCACTCCCGAACACCGTACGGTAGGCTAACTGTTGTACTTTGGTGTAATTTGCAGACATATTTTATTTATTTCCGAAATGCTGGAAAGTATTTAAAAGAACAATACTTCATAACTGCTCCACCACAGCGACTGGCAGCAGAAAGAGAAGAAAAACATTCAAATAGGTCTTTATTATGCCAGCAGCAGGTATGCAATACAATTTTAAAATGTGTCTTATAAACAGATATATATCGCGTATAATTATATACAACTATAGCGAGTCTATTTTCCTATTTTTAAACAGGAGATTGAAATAATCAAATAATAAGTAGGATTATTTACATTTAGCAGACACTTTTATCCAATGTGACTTACAAATGAGGACAATGGAAGCAATCAGAATCAACAGAAGAGCAATGATATGCAAGTGCTATAACAAGTCTCAGTTAGCCTAACGCAGTACACATAGCAAGGTTTTTTTTTTTTAAATCATATAATAAATAAAAAGAAAACAGGTAGAATAGAAAAAGAATAGAGCAAGCTAGTGTTAGAGGCCTTTTTTGCTTTTGCTAATCAGAAGAAGTCAGAATTATAATTGTATAATAAATAAAAAGAAAACAAATAGATAGAATGCAGAAAGATTAGAGAAGCTAGTGGATTATATAATATAAAATATGCTTGGAATAATAAGAATACATTTTACACAATAATAAGTATTTTAAAATAGATTTTACACAATAATAAGAATACATTTGTAAATAAAACTCATTTTATTTACAGCAGACAATCATGTGACTGGCCACATGAGCACGGGATCACAGAACTCGCTCCTCCACTGTGAATAAATCGCCATCCGAATCCATGAGTTTTATCACTGAGGTGATATGTACATTTATTTTTGCAGATGTCCATATGAGAAACAATGACCGTCAGAATCGGGCTTATGTCATATTACCTAATGTCATAATCTCAACTCAACGTAATTATGACTTAAAGCCCATTCATGCCAAAAACAATAAATGTATAGGTAACTAAAAATATTAATTAAAAGTAATGAAATTCTCGATGATTTTCACTCACCCCAGCCCAGCACTCCCAGCCCATCAATCATGGTAGTGTGAGAGTCCGTTCCCACCAGACTGTCTGGATAGTAGTATCCGTCCTGCTCAAACACGACCCTGGCCAGGTATTCCAGATTGACCTGATGGACTATTCCTGATCCCGGCGGAATGATCCGCATGTTCCGGAATGCTTTAGAACCCCACTGTGGACCGATACAATTAGTTCTCAAGCCATCTTCATCGTCATATCAAATATGTCAAATACAGAAGGGGAAAATTACCTTCAAAAACTCAAATCGTTCTCTGTTCCTTTCAAATTCAAGGTCTTGGTTTTTCTGAAGGCTGTCAGACCTTGAAGAATGAAAAAGGTAATGAACTTTTGTACTGAACAGTTAAAATTATGACACACTTGTCACCAAAGATTAAATTTTAAGACAAGCACTCCTTAGTTTTAGTTTTCATTTTTAGTTGTGACAGTAAACTGTTGGGAGTTCACAAGAAATGTAAACAATAAAAACGTTAAAATGTAGCATTTTTTTTTTAAACATTTTAAAATGTAAACAGCTACACTTATGAAAAAGAAGTGTGCTTAATTGTACTGAATGTGTACTTGTAGTGTAAAAAAAACTGTACTTGCAGATAATATAAAAAGTTTAACTTTAAAGTACATTTTAAATCATATTATATAATACATATAATAATCTTAAGTCGTGCTTTAAAGAAGTACACTTATTTGGATGTGTTGATCATTATAATTTGAACTGTAGTGTGTTATTCAATATTAAATTTAAAGTTAATATATTTTAAATGTACAAATTGCAACTTTAAATACATGACATACAAGTTTCAATAGAAATGACATTAAAGTATATTTAGTTTACCATAAATGCATGTCAGTAAATTCAGCAGTACACTTTAACCATACAGTATTTCAGAGACAAACTTGCTTTAGTGCTACTTAAGTGGGTCAAAAAGCACTTAAAATCAATCTAACTGCATGCAATATAACTCAAACTATAATACATTTTAATTTAATTGCAATCAAGTGCAATAACAAGTGCAATTTAGTATCTGAAACTAAACTCATTACAGTCAGATTGCACATATTCTTTTAAATTACCCAAAAAGTAAAATACTCTTTTTAAAAGTATGCTTAAGTGTACTTTGTGATTAAGCACTTAAACGCAAAGCATGCACATTCTGTGTGCTCTTGATTCAAAGAGATTAAATTAATTCTCAATTGTAGAAGGTAAATACTCGGGGGGGGGGAACCTGTAATACAACTTGAACCTTTTTAAAATATTTCAGCATGAGAACTCAGCACATGAAAACAAACATTAAACGGAGTCTGTTCTAAACAACAGAAAAACAGCTTTGTGAAACTATTTTACATCTCTGTCAAATGGCAAAGACCTACTTCCTGTTGAAGTCGACCTGAATGGAATGATCTATGACCAGGTCTGCCGGACAGACTGGATTAATCTTCTCGGGGTCGCCCTGTAATTTTTTCACTGCATCACGCATGGCTGCAAAGTCGACCACTGCAGGAACACCCCTGTTTACAGAGAACCAACAATGAGACAAATATATAACGGACAGATAAAAGGCAGCAGGTTATGGAGATCCAGTTAAAACCTACGTGAAGTCTTGCAAGATGACGCGGGCCGGTCTGAAAGGCACCTCCACGGTCTGACTCTGCGTCACCTTCCAGTTGAGGACTTTCTCCACATCCTCTTTCTTCACCAGGAACCCGTCACAGTTCCTCACCGCAGACTCCAGCAGCACACGGATGGAGAAGGGAAGCTGGTCTTCAAAGAGAAGTACAGAGAGGAACACAGTCAGGTAGAGTCAAGTCATTTCCCATTCAATATCTCTGCCAGAAGCACAGTTGCTGTAACTCTGAATCAACTATTCAACAAGGCATGCTTACAAAATACCGTCTTACCATATCTGGGGTCTTTGAGCTTTTTAAGGTTGAAGAACTTGTGGTCGGGCTTCTGGGGGTCCAGAGGCTCAATGGTGTGTGCATAAGGGTTCGTCATAACTAAAAACACGCTTCCTCACTGCACACTCTTCAACCTTTAATTGAGAGGAAGAGAGAAAAATGTAAGTAACTTGCTTTTTTGACAAACAGCTAAATGTGCCAGCATTATACAAATTATGAGTGTTGTTAATGTTAACTACAACTACTAAACATTATTTTCATTCATTAAAATAAAGCTGAAATTAAATAAAGTATGAATACTATATTAAAAAACAAACTTAAAAAATTAGAACTACTGCCTTGGGAACTAATTAAGTTTAAAGTTTTAGGCGAAGTACTAAAATTACTAAAACTGAAATGGAAATAAATGTAAAAATAAACACAAATATTTAAGGAAAACAAAAACTAATAAAATAAAAAAAGCACATAAAATTACAAAAAAAAATGAAAACTACAAATATAAAATATTATATTTTATTACATTATATTAGCCAATTCTAAATATTTTTAAATGCTATTTAAAAAAGTATAAATAATGTTATTTTAGTACACAAATACTTAAAATTACACTGATTATGAGCACTCTTTAAGCAACACTTGAACACTTGATACTTAGCTGATATCTAATGCAATTTATTGATACGGAATGAGACGTGATAAAATTATTTTATTTAAACAATACGTTCGCATGGCTAGCAATACCAAGATCATGAGTTCAGTTCCCAGAGAATGGATGAGCTGATAAAATTAAGACACTGAATGCAACGCAAGTGACTTCGTATAAAATCCAGCAGTCCCACAATAGTCAAATATTAGCTGATTATTGGCCCAGTGTGACCCTGGAGCACAAAAGCAGTCTTAAGTCGCTGGGGTATATTTGTAGCAATAGCCAACAATACATTGTATGGGTCAAAATTATTGATTTTTCTTTTATGCCAAAAATCATTAGGATATTAAGTAAAGATCATGTTCCATGAAGATATTTTGTAAATTTCCTACCGTAAATATATCAAAACTTAATTTTGATTAGTAATATGCATTGCTAAGAACTTAATTTGGACAACTTTAAAGATGATTTTCTCAATATTTAGATTTTTTTGCACCCTCAGATTCCAGATTTTCAAATAGCTGTATCTTTATTCAGTTGTTTAGTTATTCAGCTTTCTGATGATGTATAAATCTCAATTTCAAAAAATGTACCCATATGACTGATTTTGTGCTCCAGGGTCACATATTTCATGTCAAATATTGTTTTTTTTGCATCTGTTCTAATTTCTAATAAAAAATAATAAATATGGCTATACTGTGATTATTAATATAGTAATTAATATTAAGGAAGTGAAGGAAACAATGCAAAGTTGCTCGGTGACTTTGCTTTGGAACCTTCGTAAAAATTCTACTCGAGTTTTCTCAGAACTGACTTCGCTGACTTTGAACAGGTGTAGCTCAGTCATTTTTCATCCGATTCCAACAAATCTTACATCATTTTCAAGG
>NW_015542358.1:827582-844727 GCF_001515605.1 Sinocyclocheilus anshuiensis | reverse complement strand
TTTCCACAGACCCCAATATGAATAAAAAAACCTTGATTTAAACAGTTAAACTTGGCCAGGGTCACATCATAAGAAATATAATACCTCCGTAGCAGTTTATTTATGTTTCTGTGATTTAGAAATACACCTTAAAAACAAAACATCTCAGACTGCAAAATCTCCACTGGTTCCTCCAGTGAATCACTGTCTGATATCTCAGTGCCAAGCATAACAGACTGAATGAAAGTTAATCTGAGACTATATCTGTGCATTTCTACAGACAGCGTTGTGTGCATTAGACTCTGGACTAAGATGAGACGAGGCTCTGTGTTTCTCAGTCTTCCAGGAACTTGTTTAGAGAATGATTTACTGAAGCCAGAGCACGATTTCACGTCTTTGACTGACATAAAAGCAATGCACAAAAGTCCATTTGCACTAACTTCACATCAGTAACTAGACTGCATGTGCAATATCAATTCTTTCATTGTCAGTGAGCACAGGGTCGGCGCCAGAGCGCACAAAGTGAGGGGGGCAGGCACAATTTTTTTTGGGGGGGGTGGCTGCTTTGAAAAAAAAAATGTTTCTGAAAGTAATTTTCAGATGCAACGGGGGAAAAAACGGGATAAACACAAACATGAAACTTGTAAATAAAATAATCTGATATATAGCCTACACTGTAAAAAAAATCTGTACAATTTACGGTAAAAAACCGGCAGCTGTGGTTGCCGGAATTTTACCGTAAAAAATACGGTAGCAATGTTTTAGGTTTTACGGTTTTAACTTAAATTTACAGTTAAATACCGTAATTTCATTAACTGATATAATGTTAATATACCAACCTATTTAAGTACTGACATCTGTTTTGTACCTTTGTAATACACTGATAACCACCAAATGCAGGCGGTGATGAGAAAGTCACACGATGAACAAAAGCCCATCACAAGCAGCTTTTAAATAATAACATATATAGAAGGTGCACAGTGTCATTCACACAAACACCAAACACCATCATGGTAACACACATGAAACTGAAATAATGCAATAAACATTCATTTAACAACATTAGGTGTAACACACAACCCATTCTAATGGATAAATATAATTGCAGTATATAATAATATATGCTTAGCAATAAACATGCCAAAACAAATTAATTTATGAAGAAACGTAATTAAAGTTGGGCTTACCTCTCTCAGGCAAATCCAAATGTGTCCATATTCGCTATGTAGCTGAAGCTAAACTATTAGCCTTATTAGGTAAAATAGGCTTTGTAGTTCACGCACGTTCCAGTATCGACGGATGTTTCCAATGAATGCAGTAGCTTAGTGTGCGCGTGAGGCGCCGGCGCGATCAAACAGCTGAAACATTAAATAGACTACTCCGTCATTTTTGGTCATACAGTAAAGGCATAATTCGAAACTGCAAAGTGCAAAGTGTTACCAGTTTGAAAATTCAAGAATAATAGCAAAGTTAACAGCCTGGGAAACCTTCCCAGGGCAGTACCTTGCCTCACCGACTAAAATCAGGGCGCCCACTACGGAGAAGGCACCAGAGGTGAGGGGTCACAGTGACCGAGGTGACCGAGGTGGCCGGGCCCCCCCCAGTGGCGCCGACGCTGAGTGAGCAGATAGCTGGTTAGCTAATGATATCTCACGCAAATAAGAGCCAAAACTGCTGCTATTTCCACTTGATCTCGGTCTAACAAGCACACAGTTAAGCTGTCATAACACTCGTGCTAATAACTTGCATCCTTTTAATATGCAACAACAGCGAGGACCTTCACGATATTAGCCTGATAGACAACATGCAAAAACTATGAACTCAAACTCCGGAAACACTGATATGAGACGAGATGTAGATCTTGCATGCAGTTATGTTCATGAAGCATTATTTGAGTGTATAAGAGCTTGTTCAATCCTCTTACCTCGCAGTGTTAGAGTAGATTTGAGCTGCTGTCACTAAAAGATAGATGTTTGGCCTGTTTACTCTGAGAGCGGCGTTGATGTTTTTACCGTAATTCCTCTAAATGAGCGGCATTTACACCTGCACACTAAAGTCATCTGTGGCAAGCTGTTTTAACATTTGTGACCCTGGATCACAAAACCAGGCATAATGTTTTTTTTTTTTTTTTTTAATCATCTGAAATCTGAATAAGTAAGCTTTCCATTGATGTATGGTTTGTTAGGATAGGACAATATTTGGCCAAGATACAACTATTTGAAAATCTGGAATCTGAGGGTGCAAAAAAAAAAAAATCTAAATATTGAGAAAATTGCATTTAAAGTTGTCCAAATAAAGTTCTTAGCAATGCATTTTACTAATCAAAAATGAAGTTTTGATGTAGGAAATTTACAAAATATCTTCATGGAACATGATCTTTACTTAATATCCCAATGATTTTTGGCATAAAAGAAAAATCAATAATTTTGACCCATACAATGTATTGTTGGCTATTGCTACAAATATACCCCAGCGACTTAAGACTGCTTTTGTGCTCCAGTGTCACATTTATTCCTTTAAAACTAGCTTGTATCTATTTTTACATTACTAGTATTAGGCCTACGTATTTTAATTGGGCCTATTAGTAAGTAACCCAATGATACGTGACTTTTAGAGTAGTGTCTAGTGATAGTAATTCATAAATATTTCGTATCTATTGACAAATAATGACTTTTCTCATTTAATTATTATTTCTTTTTTAATTTGTTACCAGTACCAATGGTAGCCTATAGTTAAATCCAAACTACGAGAATAGTCTTTATACTAAATAAATAAAATACTTTATTCTCGTGTTGCCATGTCTTTGTTGTCGTAATTTTCATTTTATTTGCCAAATATGATTTAATCCTACAATATTTTATTTAGTTTAGATAACTTTCTATTATTGTATTTTAGTTAGATTTTTATGTGCATTGTGCAACCATGTATTTGTTTTCTTTAGTATTTACTTTTTTTTATTTCTTCTTCTTTGCAGGTGTGTATATGTGTGTAAGATGCTCTGTTTTTGTTTTTAAGGTGACTTTTTAACATTCTGTCAAGGGTCTACAGATGAAGAATAGCCTTTTTGGCAAATTCTGGCACATTTAAAGTCATGTTTATTAATGTGCATTGCCCCTGAGAACAAATAAACTCTCTCTCTCTCTCTCTCAGTGAAATTGAAAATAGATTGGGCTACTTTAATCAAAAAAAGAGACATCAGTAAGTGTCAGAAAGTGTGTAAACTTTTTGAATTAAATGCATGGTAAATTGTACTTTTTTTGTCTTCTGGTAACATAAGTATTAGCTTCTTGAAGGGTACTAAATGAAAACAGAGATCTTTAAACAAATTTTACACATCAATTCAACACATTCAAAACACATTTCCTCTCATTTAGTTAAATTATTAAAATTTTGCATATTCTGCAAGGGGTACATAAGACTTATAAGCAGAACCGTAGCTTAGGATGCTTTTGCAGAGTTTATAATAATCAGTTTTGACTGATTGTTTATAATATGATGTGTATTACAGTAATGATTTAGCGCTTCTGCGCCTGTTTCTCTGCTCTGTTATGAATGTGTGTTAAAGGTCATAGTTAGTTCATTATCATTGTAGGCTAATAAACACCACAGAGCATATTTCTAACATCCGTTTTCATGCTTACATAATTTAGTTAGACGTATCTGATTCATGTGCATGAATCTGATAGCCTATAAAAATATAATTTGCAGTCTGTAGACATGAGTCAATTTCAAAACTTCCTGTGCATTAAACGAGGAGCATTAAATGTAATTTGATTTCAAGAACATACTGTACAATAAGACTCTCAAACATCACAGCTGAGATAAATATAGTACATGTGGTTCTGTGAAGCGGTTATCAGAGGCTCTGAAGCCGAGAGATATGCCTTATCACAAAAACATACAGGCGATTTTTATTTGCTATCAATAATCTGTTTTAGCAGCAGTTATATCAGAGCAATAAACTAGACCGCAGTGTCACTGGCTTATTGCTTTTTTTTTTTAATGGTGGCAAACAGTGTTGAGGAAAGTTACTTTTAAAAGTAATGCATTAAAATATTGAGTTATTACCGGAAATGTAATTGCGTTAGTTACTTTTTATAGAAAGTAACTTTTGCATGACTTTTTCTCATCTGGACTGGGCTTGCTTGTTTGTTTTTAATATAAAAAGTTCTATTTTTGGCCCTTGCACACCAAAAGTGACAATATTTCTGGAGTCATTTCACATTTATTTGTTGTAACTTCAAATCCAAGTTTGAATATGATCTGGTGCATGAGTAAAGGCTTTGACGCTGCTGAGGTCTGGAAGGAGTGCTTTGGTTGTTGTGGATTGTAAGTGGCTTGGCTCGTGGCCCGGGTGAAGCGAGTGAAGTGAATAGTGTTAGCGATGAAGCTCCTTCCTCCTCCGCCTGCCTTCTCTCATTCTCTGCATCCGGTAGGTCTTTCGGGCCACTTCACGCTCTTTCTCCTGCACCTCTGTGTCATCCAGCACCTCCAGACCGGGGATCTGACTGATCACATACTGCCTGTCATACACAAATAGAGTAGTTAGTATGGACTATAATAGTATATTATGTGACCCTGGAGGACAAAAGCAGTCTTAAGTCGCTGGGGTATATTTGTAGCAATAGCCAACAATACATTGTATGGGTCAAAATTATAGATTTTTCTTTTATGCCAAAAATCATTAGGATATTAAGTAAAGATCATGTTCCATGAAGATATTTTGTAAATTTCCTACCGTAAATATATCAAAACTTAATTTTTGATTAGTAATATGCATTGCTAAGAACTTCATTTGGACAACTTTAAAGGCGATTTCTCAGTATTTTGATTTTTTTTTGCACCCTCAGATTCCAGATTTTCAAATAGTTGTATCTCAGCCAAATATTGTCCTATCATAACATAACCATACATCAATGGAAAGCTTATTTATTCAGCTTTCAGATGATGTATACATCTCAGTTTCAAAAAAATGTACACATATGTCCAGGGTCACATATATAATACAATACAATACAATATAATGTAATGTAATGCAATGCAATGCAATACAGTACTCTACATATTAGGTTGTTCAGATTGAATACTGAACATACTGGACTGGCACAAAAACTTAACCACAGCTTGCTTAGTTGTATTGAGAACTTGTATTGCAAAACATGACCAATAGATGGCAGTACACACTTTTGAAAGATAAGTGTGCTTAATTGTATTGAGTGTGCACTTGTAGTGTACTTTAAATCTTGGAAGCATATATTTAAAAAGCTGTAAGTGCAGATAATATAATATTATTTAATTAAAAGGCCACTTAAGTGACTTAAAGTGAGACACTTTCATGACTGTTTCTTAACACACTTAAGTACACTTTTAAAAAGTGACCTTTGTAATAATGTCAAATTAAACGTTTAACTTTAAAGCACATTTTAAATCATCATGTTTTAATAACCTTTTGTCGGGCCTAAAGACGTAGCTAGACTTATTTTTGAACCACATGTAAAGTACTTGCTTAGAATTTGAACTGTAGTGTGTTATTCAATATTACATTTAAAGTTGATATATTTTAAATGTACTGAATTGCAGCATCATCATTACAAATGTATTTAAATACATGACATACAAGTTTCAACAGAAATTAAAATAAAGTTTAGTTTTCAGCAGTACTTTAACCATATTTCAAAGACAATAGAAGTAATTATGAAATTACATATAAATATGCACTTAAGTCATACTTAAGTGGGTCAAAACGCACCATAAAGTTGAGCTAATTGCAGGTGATATCAATTTAAATGATAATACATTTTCTTTAATTGTATTTAACATGCAATTAAGTATCCAAAAGCATTACATTCAGTTCAAACTTAAGTATATTCTTTTAAAGTATATTATTTCCATAACAAATGCTCCTTTGAAAGTATGCTAAAGTGTACATCTTCTTCAAAAGGGTATGTACCATCTGAAGTTTTTGAAACAAATCAAAAGTCCAGGATGAATGTTAACATACTAAAATGTATATATTGGCAATACAATACTTACAACATAACTGCGCATTTCAATACATCTCCTCTTCTCAAGCTTACCTGTAATCCATATACTGCGTGAGACTGCCTCCATTAAAGTAACTGGGTGCCGCTTCATTGTTCATCATACTGAGAATTCTACAATGAAACCAAACAGATAAATCACTGGAAGTATAAAAACACTATGTCTACAGAGTAGTTAATGCATGAGTGAATGGGATTCTGAACTCACTTGATATTTGGGAACTTGCAGCAGATCTCCTCCACAATAATGGGCAGGTTGCTGATTTTGTTCTTGTTGATCCAGAGGGTGGTGAGGCTGGGCATGTAGGGGAATTTGACATGCGCGCTGTAGTTGTTGCAGTCCAGGATGAGTGTGCTGAGCTTCTCCAAACTGCCCAAAAGAGCCGGGTTCCGTTAGCAACTCCGTTAAGGTCAATCACGTGAGAAGTTAACCCTACACAGTCAAACCAAAAATGTGACCCTGGACCACAAAACCAGTCATAAGGGTCAATTTTTTTTAATTGAGATTTGTACATTTATACAATATTTGGCTGAGATACAACTATTTGAAAATCTGGAATCTGAGGGTGCAAAAAAATCTAAATATTGAGAAAATCGCCTTTAAAGTTGTCCAAATGAAGTTCTTAGCAATGCATATTACTAATCAAAAATTAAGTTTTGATATATTTACGGTAGGAAATTTACTAAATATCTTCATGGAACATTATCTTTACTTAATATCCTAATGATTTTTGGCATTAAAGAAAAATCAATAATTTTCACCCATACAGTGTATTGTTGGCTATTGCTACAAATATACCCCAGCGACTTAAGACTGCTTTTGTGCTCCAGGGTCACAAATTATTCAGACACCAGATATAATTTTTTATATTTTTTTACTAGTGGGTGCAGGACACTATGTAAGTGAGGATACCAAAATAAAGTAAACTGTGACATATTATACCCAAAAATTCTTCATACATATATATTTAGCAGATGCTTTTATCCAAAGCGACTTACAAATGAGGACAATGGAAGCAATCAAAATCAACAAGAGAGCAAAGATATACAAGTGCTATAACAAGTCTCAGCTTAACGCAGTACACGTAGCAATGTTTTTTTTTTATTATATATTAAATAAAAAGAAAACAGATAAAATAGAAAAAGAATAGAGCAAGCTAATGTTAGAGGCCTTTTTTTGCTTTTTGTTAATTGCATAAAAAATAAAAAGAAACCAAGTAGATAGAATACAAAAAGAAAAGAGAAGCTGTTGTGTTTTTTTATAAAGAAAACAAGCAGTTAGTAAATTAACAGAGTGCAAGTCTAAATATATTGTATATAAATATACAATATATAAATATATCGTCTAAAGATTAACAAAGATACATATAAGAAAACTTTATAATGTAGTTACACACATGACAAAGACATCTGATTCCCAAAAGGTTACTCGTCCAGCAAGTTGTAACTGAGGTCCAGAACCTCCAGAGTGTCCCGCTGCTGAAGGATGGTGTCGTAGGGAATCTCCATGAGGCTCTGGTAGGCCAAAGAGAGTCTCTGGAGGCCCAGCACCACAGCAGGGCCGCCGGGGGCCGAGGGCCCGGTCTCCATGTCCCTGCCCTCACACTCTTCACTGCTCCTCCACCAGGCTTCAGGACACATAATGAGCGGATCCACCTCCTGACACTGTCAAAAAAGATGTTTGAGGGTTAGTTAAGGGTGGAGTTACTCTGGTACATGGTCAATTTATGCCAAGAATTCTGGGTACATTTGGTGTAAGTACACTGTAAAAAAAAAAATATATATATATTTTTTTGAGTGGAATTGATTTCAAAGTATATCCTACACCAACTTTTTTTTAGAACAAATACGATGTACATGACGCATTGTATATCTCAGCATTATGATTCAAATATATTTGACATTTTCCAGTTGCAGTCAGGAGCTCACAAATATCAAAATACCTTCAGAATATTGACACACGTTGTACTAATGAATAAGTCCACAATCAAACTGAGTTCTTCTGCTAAAACTGTGACAGTCCAAGAAATCAAAACTGGCCAAGACTGAGTAGGCTATTATTTAAAGGGTAATATGAATTCACATTTAAAGAACTGATCCATAGGTATGAGGTCGTCTTCATATATAAAACCAATACTCATTAAATCCTAATTAGATTTTTAGAATTAAATGGGAAGTTAGGGCAAAGCTACATTCACCTCATTATGACTCAGAATGAACTGATATTTCATAAGGCTGCAGCCAAATAAAGTAACACAACGCCAAGCCCATTGAGTTGTATTAATATATCATTAATAGGCTACATTATTCAAATAAATAATATCAGGTGGTGCTTTTTTAAAACCTGCACCACACTTTAATATTTCTTAAGTATTTTTCTTCAGAAATTAACTGTATGGTATTCATCAGAATTTCCCCAAAACGCAGATGCAAAAAAAAAGGAATTCACCACAGTCACGAAGATCACAAAGAGTTGAGAGAGAAAACATGAGTTCAGTGCATATGAAAGTTCGGGCACTTCAGAAAGAGAAAGCGTGGTATGAAACGTGTGGTAGATACATCAGGATTACAGAAAAGAGCAGTCATTTCAATCCAACCTGACATATTTACATGACATATTTTCACATCGATGCCATAAAAGAACCAATTTTTTGGTTCCCCAAAGAACCTTAAAGTGAACAATTCTTGAAAGGTTTTTTTTTTTTTTTTGTGAAAACTTAAAGAACCATTTTCCCCTATGAAGAACAATTTGTGGAATTGAAAGATTCCATGGATGTTAAAGGTTCTTCACGGAACCACAGAGCTCTAAACTTTTTAATATTTTAAATATTTTTAAAAGTGTAAGTAACATTTTTATACAGTTTTTTTTTCATTATTGACACACTATTTTCCTATTTAATACTGTAAAGTTGCTTTGACACAGTCTGTATTGTTAAAAGCGCTATATAAATAAAGGTGACTTGACTTGACAAGAATTCTGCATTTGGCATTGTACAGGTCAGAATCGTAACACTTACCAGGGTTTGCAGCTCTCCAGCAGTGTCTGTACTGAAGCGGTGAGTGAGTGCGTCTGCATATACGACCCTTTCTGCACAAATAAAATACCTTCTTTCATGGCTGGAAATGGGATCACAAGATGGGATAATCACATTGCCGGTTAACTCTTTCCTTGGGGTTTACATGAACGTCACTGAAATGTCTAAAATAGGTCAACAGCTTTTATGAATCAGCTGATGCTAAGTGTGCCTGTACTTATTAATATAGATAGACAGACGGACGGACGGACGGACGGACGGACGGACGGACGGACGGACGGACGGACGGACGGACGGACGGACGGACGGACGGACGGACGGACGGACGGACGGACGGACGGACGGACGGACGGACGGACGGACGGACGGACGGACGGACGGACGGACGGACGGACGGACGGACGGACGGACGGACGGACGGACGGACCAGAAAGACGGACAGACAGACGGACAGATAGATGGACAGACAGAAAGACGGACAGACAGACGGACAGATAGATGGACAGACAGAAAGACGGACAGACAGACGGACAGATAGATGGACAGACAGAAAGACGGACAGACAGACGGACAGATAGATGGACAGACAGAAAGACGGACAGACAGACGGACAGATAGATGGACAGACAGAAAGACGGACAGACAGACGGACAGATAGATGGACAGACAGAAAGACGGACAGACAGACGGACAGATAGATGGACAGACAGAAAGACGGACAGACAGACGGACAGATAGATGGACAGACAGAAAGACGGACAGACAGACGGACAGATAGATGGACAGACAGAAAGACGGACAGACAGACGGACAGATAGATGGACAGACAGAAAGACGGACAGACAGACGGACAGACAGACAGACAGACAGACAGACAGACAGACAGACAGACAGACAGACAGACAGACAGACAGACAGACAGACAGACAGACAGACAGACAGACAGACAGACAGACAGACAGACAGACAGACAGACAGACAGACAGACAGACAGACAGACAGACAGATAGATAGATCTATTCTATAATTTACAGTTAAAATCTGAATCATGTCTGGTTTTACGTCAGTATATAAGTCATCTTATAATTTATAGTGCAAAACTGCAAAATGATTGATAATTGATGTGATTCATCTTATTTTTGTTATGAGCTGTGTATGCCACATTAAGGTATTTTGTTACATTCTGTGTTTTTGAGTTCATGTCGATTGCATTGTTATTCCCTACTTCTTGTGTCCCACCAGCTCTGACGTATTTTCATCAATAAGGTTCTTTAACATTCTGATATTTAGTAAGGAGTTAGATTATGTCATAAATTAAGTAGCCTACCATATCCACAAAGCCAGATACATTAAATTTAAACCCAGCTGCAAAATATTAGCTTCGGATCTACATTTATTATTGTCATCACTTCAAAAAGTCTCCTCCAATAAAAAACAGCTTTGAGGACAACAGTTTTTAAGTAGGCCTAAATTATATATTTTTTCTCTTCTTTCTTTTTCTCTCTCCTCTGTATTCCCCCGTGTTCTATGTTCTATATTGAATTATATTTATGCAAAAATAATAATAATAATAATAAAATAAATACACAAACAATACAAAAAAAAGTATTAGCAATGAAAAAAAAAAAGATTGCATTGTTATACTAACATCATATTACCCTTATGGCGTTTTGTATGTGTGTATATGGCACTGTCCTCTGTCAACACAGCAGTATTAGTCACTCACAGGCCACTTATGAGATACTTTGACCTGTCATGTGGCATTCTCTTTTACCACTTCTGTCATTATACAGGTTATCAATACATGTTTTTATGGTGTTATTGTAAAATACAATGTTGCTTTATAGTCGCATGCACCTGCCGTCTTCGTGTTTTCCATTTCTCTGGTGATTTCACTTTAAAATGAAAATGTCGTCGCCAAGAAACTCCCCTTGTTTTGTTTACAGCTTCTCCCTCCAGGTTGTTTTGTTCTTCGCTTTCCATATTTGGGTGTGATGCAATCCGGTCTCAACCAGACGCTCTTGTCCAAGCCCCGCCCACCGCTGGACTTTCTGGAAACGTAACGAAACGCGGCTACGTGATTTCCCAGTAAGGCGCTGACGTAAACACGCAAGCCCCGCCCCCGCACCAGAACGTCACCGCATCCTATATAAACGCTCGCAGTCTCTCACAACGGCATTTCTATTTACGGCACAGAAGAATGAGATTCGTGAAACACAACCCGAGCGCGACATGTTTATGAACAAAGCGACCATGGAGTATATATTTGAACTGAACTCGTCTTATTGCTCAAACAGCGTTTTTGAGTACGTTAGCAACATTGGAAAACCAAACCTTCACTGGAGCGACTGCCAAGCGACAGGCTGACCAAACTCACAAAGGTAAGGATATCTTTCTGAGTGTATCGATAAACAGTCGTGATATTTCGAAAACTGAAATATTTGTATTCGATGTAGAAGTAATTCGTTAAGTAGTTTAGTTAAGCACTGGTTAATTTGTCCAAAAATCATAACGTAAATACAGCAAACACGGTAATACCATGGTAACCGTTGGTGTTTTTGTTGTTAGTAAACAGCACGTAATGAAAGGCGGGGCTTGTCACATTGGCGCGTGTCATAATTGTAACCGTTTTTGGGTTACTTTGGAAATGTAGGTAACACTTTACTTTAAGGTGTCTTTGTTACACACGTTACATGTACTTACTATTATACTAACAATAAAATTATGCATAATTACATGCAAGTAACCCTAATCCTAGCCCTAACCATATCATTAAGTACATGTAGTTAATTAATATTACTCAGCACTTAAATATATAATTATATTGTAACAAGGACACCTTAAAATAAAGTGTATCCTAAATTTATTAGGTTGCAGATTACAAGTTACCCTATTTAAAATGTAATAAGTATTGTAAATATTTCATTTAGCCTACTTTATTAAAGTAATTGATTACATTTGATTAAAATTCTAATTTCTAATTTTTTTCTACATTTCTCTAAACAGTTAACCATTTTCAGACATTTAAAGCAGACATCGACACTACTGTCAGACTTTCATAATCCTTGAATTAAGATGATAATAATAGAATAATTTTCAAAGCACAGCCACCACAAAAGCAGACTTTAGCACCTCTTTTTACGTTGGGATCGTTCTGAGGTTAAATACAGATTTAAAATCATAACAAGATTCAGTTTAATAACTATGATGCTGTTTTTGATTTTTTTTAATGCAAAGGCATATCTATGACAGAAGACACTGGCGTCTAACAATACCTTATGGGGAAAAAAAACAGTTAATTTAAAAAGTAAAGCATATACACAAGCCCAAATAGGAAATAAAACTGTTGTCAAATTATAACAAATAACAAATCAAATAAACTCCTGAAATATTGGTCTATTGTCTCCTATTTAAGAGCAGTCAATGCAATTTTGGAAAGAAACCCTCTTCTGAGTGATTGAGAAGCTTTCAGTGGTTTTAATAGCTATATGTGTGACCATGGACCACAAAACCAGTCATAAGGGTCAATTTGATGAAATTGAGATGTATACATCATGAATAAATACGCTTTCCATTGATGTATGGTTTGTTAGGATGGGACAATATTTGGCTGAGAGACAACTATTTGAAAATCTGGAATCTGAGGGTGCAAAATAATTAAAATACTGAGAAAATCGCCTTTAAAGTTGTTCAAATGAAGTTCTTAGCAATGCATATTACTAATCAAAAATTAAGTTTTGATATATTTACGGTAGGAAATTTACAAAATATATTCATGGAACATGATCTTTACCTGATATCCTAATGATTTTTGGCATAAAAGAAAAATCGATAATTTTGACCCATACAATGTATTTTTGGTTATTGCTACAAATATACCCCAGCGACTTAAGACTGGTTTTGTGCTCCAGGGTCACATATAATGAAAAATATAGTTTTTTTTAGCACCATATGATTTTTTTTTTACAGATTGAGTGTGATTATGGCACCATTCACCATTTCTCCACATCATCCGCTGCCGTATCAGTGCGGTTTACCTCAGAAAGGTCAATCCAAGATGAGTCCTGAGCTTTGGTCCGGTTCACCTGGAGATCCTTATCGCAGAACGTCCATCGTGCAGATCAGAGTCGGTCTGTGGCAGCTCGTCCAGAGAGTCCTGAACTTCTGTACGAGTGTGACCGAGCTCCTCCGCTCCAAGATGTTTCTCTTCATTTGTGTGGGAAAAACCATGACCATGACCGACGAGCTGAAGAAGAGCGGCGTGGAGGAGGTCTTGGAGAGGCCTGGAGGCGAAATCAGCGATGGAGCTTCAGAAATGAAGGTCGTTATGGAGTCTGATGATGATGAGCGGGAATCGTCTGCGTTGGACTCGGATGAAGAGGAAGATGATGAAGCCAGGCGCTCTGATGAAGAAACCAATGAGGAGGAGGAAGATGATGAAGCCAGGCTCTCTGATGAAGAAACCGATGAGGAGGAAGATGAGGACAAGGAGGACTGTGAGACCGAGGACGAGGACTCTGGATGGTCAGATGAGGATGAAGCAGACTCTGAGGCTTCAGCAGAGAGTCTTGAGCTTTGGGAATCGTTTCTCAACAGCGGTGACCCCTACAACCCTCTGAGCTTCTGCTCGTCCATCGGCTCCAGAACAAACACGGAGCAAAACCAGCAAACCCAACCTCCACCAGCGACAAGACCAGACGAGAGCGAGCCAAATCCAAAACCAAACTCAAGGGAGGGCGGGAAGAAGGTAAACATGTTTGTTTGTTTTCATATTATATGTTTATTATTTATTATGTATATATAAACACACACACATGCATGTATATATTTAAGAAAAATGTTACTTTTATATATTTATATATGATATCATTTATATGAATATGTAAATATTTAAAAAATATATGCTGTATGTGTGTCTTTAGATATATACATGATAAATATACAGAGTACATACACTTTTATAACTTTTTTATTTTGTATGCGATTAATCGTTTGATGGCACTAATTTTCATATTACATTATTTTATATATTAGCATTTAGATTTTTAGTTTAAATTTTAGTAATTTTATTAGTCTGTTTTTTTTTTTATTTTAGCACTTCAGCTTATTTTATTTCCGTTTTTCAAGGCAACATTTCTAATTTGCGTTTTTTCATCTAATAGTTATATTTTATTTCAGCTCTATTTCAATTAAAGGTAAAGCAGCTTTTAATCATGTTAGTGAACAATAACACCGATGCAACAACATTTTAGATGTATAGAGAAAACAAACGGAATTAAAAAAGTACTATTATATACAACAGTATTTAATATAAATTAAACAATATATAAATAGTGAAATGTAAATAAAGTTATAAAATAACAAATAACCATAAACCCCTATTTATAATGTTCTAAATTATATAATTTTAGGTATTAAATGCTAGGCAGCATTTATAATTAAAGTTTTTTTTTTTTTAATATATTTTCTTTTATTTCAGCTTTAATTCACTTAACAAATGGTTTTTAATAATTTCTGTTTTGTACAGACAAAACAAACCAAAAACTGATCAAATAATAATAATATTTACAACCGTATTCTTTTAATTAGTTACTTAAATTAGTACTTAAACAAGTTAATAGTAACAAGTCAATAAACAGTAATAAAATAATAAACGATTTTTTGGTATTGTGAATTATACATAATTCTTAAAAGGAAAAAAAAGAAAGCTTTTGGCAAAAGTGATGCATGATTGAGCAACAGGCCAGAAATAAAAGGTTCATAAGACAAAGTCAGTGAATGTGAATGTCACGGTCTTGTCAGCAGATTATAGTTGCTATAATGCCAGCTGCATGACTAACATGCGTAAGGTTAGGGTTTGAACACAAACTCTAGTGTGTGCTCCTCTGATAACAGGCCTGTGTTTTGTGTTATTGCAGGTGTGTTTCAGTGATCAGCTGACTGTGCGCCCCCTGGTGGCGTGGAGTTTCGCGAGCCGGGCCGCAAGGGACGGGTCTTGTTGGATGCAGATGGCCAGAGACCGAGAGCGATTCAGAAGAAGAGCGGAGAGCATCGAGACGCTCCTTAAGCCCTGCCTGACGGCTGAACACAGAGCCGGAGTGTGGGAGAGACTTCAGAGAAAAACATCCTCTTAATACTTCATCCTCCAGCTTAATGTAGCATCATCATAATGTAGCATTTGATCTAGATGTTGGTGTAGTTTTTGGTGCTTTTAGTTTTGTGTGTAATTACTGTATAAGTTCTATTGTTACAATAGCATGGTGCACTTTATTTTTATGTCTTTGTCTTATTGGGATTTAATTTTGTGTTTTGCACATCTATAATTTTATTGTACTACAAAACACTGTAATTCTAAGACATTGCGTATTTTATGGCAGCTGAAAAATATTAAACTTTTCTGTTTCTTGCTTCTGTTCTTGTTTGTGAGTTATAATATTTCAACGTGTAAACATTTTTTGCACTAGTTCACCCAAAAATAATGTAAAAAGTTGCTAAAACTTTACCCCTCCTCAGGGCATCTGAGATGTAGAGGAGTTTGTTTCTTCATCAGATTTGTAGAAATGTAGCATTGCATCAGTGTCTCAGCAATGGATCCTCTGCAGTGAATGGGTGCCGTCAGAATGAGAGTCCAAACAGCTGATAAACACATCACCGTAATCCACAGCACTCCAGTCCATCAGTTAACAATCAATCATTGAGATGTTTTAACCTTTAAACTGCTGCTTCTGGCCAAAATGAGAGTCCATAATCCATTATTTTGCTTCCTCTAGTGATAAAGTCCATCCTGTTGTTGCTCTATTAAAAGACACAGACATATTTGTTTTTGGACTGTTTTGGCTCTGCTTGATCTGTGCAGATTTCTCTCCTGATTCAGACGAGATGACTTTTTCACTGGAGAAAGCATTATGGATAGAAGACTCGTATTTGAAGTTAAAAAAGCCTTAATGATGGATTTATTTCTTACAAACATGCAGCTTGTCGCTTCACAAGACATTTATTGATAGACTGGCATCTTGTGGATTATTGTGATGTTTTTATCAGATGTTTGGACTCTCATTCTGAAGGCACCCATTCACTGCAGAGGATTCACTGGTGAGCAAGTGATGCAATGCTACATTTCTCAAAATCTGATGAAGAAACAAACTCATCTACATCTTGGATGGTCTGAGGGTGAGCACATTTTCAGCAAATTGTAATTTTTAGGTGAACTATTCATTTAAATATTTTTGCATGTTGACAAATAAAATGTATATGAACTTGACATATTACAAATATTGCTTAAATAGGTCTTTGGTGAGATATAGCATGTTATACAACAGGACAGGCTAGAAAATGTCTACTACAAATATAAACACATTCTATGCAGCCATTCACAACAATGTCACCTTTCCACCACAGTATCAATACGTTTAGAAATGTTAGAACGTGTTTTAGAAGGGTTAGGTGCTTGTTTAAGCATGAACATATTAAGAAAGACTGTTCAAACATGTTAAGTTGCAGCATGTTTTTATTAAATAAGGTGTAAAAATACAGTCAAACTCTGGTTACAAAACCATTATTTAGTGGTAGTTACAAAATTATTAATCGGTTACAAGTCACAAAATAAATAGTCTTTGTATACTTGGTCCCTGTGTTGCATCTGGGTCCGGGGGACAAAGACCGAAAACACACACACACGTTTGTTTCTGTGAATTGTGGGGACTTTCCATAGACTTCTATTACTTTTATACTGACTAAACAATATTTTTTATCCCCTAACCCTAAACCTACTCCTTACAGAAAACCTGTTTGCATTGTTACACTTTCAGATAAACATCATTTACTATTTGTAATAATTTTGGGGACAGGCAATGTCAAAAATTTCAGGTTTTACTATCCTTGTGGGGACATTTGGTCCCCACAATTTAGCATAAACAAGTACACACACACGCACACACACTCTCTCTCACACACACACTCACACTTCACTCACACACACACACACACTCTCTCACACACACACACACACACACTCTCTCTCTCACACACACACTCTCTCTCACACACTCACTCTCTCACACACACACTCTCTCACACACACACACACACAC
>NW_015542358.1:816512-827093 GCF_001515605.1 Sinocyclocheilus anshuiensis | reverse complement strand
TCTCTCTCTCTCTCTCACTCACTCTCTCTCTCTCTCTCTCTCTCTCTCTCTCTCTCTCTCTCTCTCACACACACATTCTCTCTCTCACACATATCTTATAGCCATTGCATTGGCTTACAGTACATATTGTGCATTGCATGAGCAGAAAGTTACACAAAAATACAAAATCAAACTGCTTTAGAAAAATACAGCTCTGGATGAGTGGCGAAGCATTAAGAAACTCAGGTGATGTTCAGTTTCTCTTTGAAATACTGATGCAATTTTGTGGCATAGGAAGAAAGCAGCATGAATGTGTCATTGGTGTACAAACCACAGCTGAATCTGTGCTTTTATTGCATACTATACACAAGGTTTTTGGTATTTGGATAAATCATTGTTCTGTTTTGCAATGATCAAATGATCAACGGCAATCTGTTCTTTGACAAGTGAAGATACAAACTGCAAAAATCCTTTAAAGTGTAAAAATAAAGGAAAGAATTGAGAAAGCATTAGGCTATATATAGATATAAACATTGTTTTTTGTGTGAAGACATTCAGAAAAGCAAGGACAAACTTTCTTTCTCAAGGGAGATTTCCTGTACATTCAGATCAGCAAACTATTGTCATGCAGTGTTTTAAAATCAGTCAAATACACTGCATTCATGTCACAGTAGTGCAACATAGTTCAGAATATCTAGAATCCAGTTTATGCTGCGTTAAATATAGACATCATAACTCAGTATAGAGGTAATAACCTCAATGTTTTTCCCTGACGGTGGAGATGACTGTGTGTCCTAAAACTTAAAATAAATCAATAGTACTTCAAATGATGTACCTTCACATGAGATCCTCCATATCGAAATTAATTAATTGCTAAATGAATGTTATGGAATAAATGCATGCGAACAGTGAAAACCTTTCCTTTTGTGTAAAGCTGCGTTCACACCAACAGGTGTCAGTATAAAGTCCAACACCTTTCTTACGTTAGCCAGTCAAACAATGAAAAATCACTTGGTGCAGCTTTTCATTTTAAATGTATACATTGTAAAAAAAAGGCAACTAGTAGTACTACTGTGAAATACCATGCTTTGTGTTAACAGTCATATAACGCTCATCTGTGGCTGAGCTGCCTCGTTACAGGTGCAGATTCATTTGAATGCACAAATAAACATTATCCTCATATTTGATTTCAGGCTCAATTGCTTTTAAATGTCCCCTTCCTTTTTTTATTTTAATATGTGAACTACCGCTTAGAACTTTTTTAATGTTTTTGACAGAAGTCTCTTATGCTCACTGAGTCTCTTACTCTTGATCAGATTTACAGTAAATATTATTACAATTTAATATAACTGTTCTCTACTTTAATATATTGTCAAATGTAATTTATTTCTGTGATCAAAGCTGAATTTCCAGCATCATTACTGCAGTCTTCAGTGTCACGTGATCTTCAGAAATCAGTATAATATGCTGATTTGCTGCTCAGTTAATTATCAGTTATTATTCTGGATTTTTTTTTTTAGATAAATAGAAAGTTCACAAGAACAGCATTTATTTGAAATATTTTGTAACATATTATATATAACGCATCCTTGCTCAATAAAAGTATTCATTTCTTTATTTTTTTTTAATTACCCTAAATTTCTGAATGGCAGTGCATCATGGTTTACACACAAATTTTAAGCAATAATATTTCACAATATTGCTGTTTTTACTGCATTTTTGATTAAATAAATGCAGCTTTGTTGAGCAGAAGAGACTTCTTTCAAAAACATAAAAATCTTTATTATATGAAACACCATGTAACGTTGTACCATGAAATCCTGCATCACACATTTTTTCCCCCCAAAGTAAACCGAAAGCTGATTTTGTGCTGTTAGGATACTAAATAACACTGACTGACCGTCATCCCTCCCCAAATGCAAAACCAGGATTCTCCTTCATGTGAAAGTCTATTACAAAGTGCACTGAAGTGTAGTCGGACACCTTAGCAAGCACAGCTTAAGTCACCTTAATAGAGGGCTTCCTGTGCACACACAGAAGAGTGACGTACGGCACCCCGATAAAAGCCCATTTCTCGCTGGGCCAGAATCTGACGACGGGCCCCTGCTCTGGAGCCTCTGACGCCGCGTCAAAATAAGCGAAGCACACACATCCCAGATAAGACGCCAGGCAGATGAGGATATGCCTGAACACACGGATAAAGAGGAACATGTAGAGCAAATAATATCACAATAATCACAAAACAAGCAATTATTGACATTTCTGCAATGGATATTAGCCCACAAATGTGAACAGAGAGAAACTTTGTACAGTAATATGAGCCACAGTGTTTCTAATTTAATGTTTACGCTTTCAGAATTTCCATTTTTTGGCAAATTATCAATTTCAATGTGGAATTTTTTTTTTTACAATAATTGAAAAAAAAGTACTTCGGGATGAAGAAAACATGGACTGGTATTAAAGTTTTATTAAAAGTGCTTTCAGATTCAACCGGATTAGTAACTGTAATAACTTACAAACGTCTTTTGAGCCGAATCCCATAAAATATATACTTTACTAAAAATATAAAATACTTCAATGTACCCCTGCAATTTTAAGTTAAGATTTCAATACTTTACGGTCACATTCACAGTTAATGTTATTTTAGTATCACTGATATACTAGTTTTTGTTAATATTTTGAATTCGATTTTATTTTGATATTGTCTGTTTTCTCTTTCATTTTAGTTAAAGTTTTAGGAATTTTGTTGTGAGTTTGTCTCATTTTTATTATTTTATACATTTCTATATAATTGTTATTTATTGGTTTTAGTTATTATAGTACTTAAAGTTAAACTAAACAAAAATGAGAAATGCTGGAATAATTTTGATTAAAATATTTTACTGTATTTTAGTTCACATTTTATTTCAAGCAACGGAAATGTTTTTATGGTTTTAGTTTTAGTTGTACTTTAGTTTTAGTGGTCACATGAAATGCAGGTAAACAAATAAAATATCCTTTTTTCACTCTTTTACTTTAATGTCTTCATGTTTTTGTGTTGAAAATTCTCAAATTATTTTTAATTTTAGCGATTTCGTTAATTATTAGCTCACGAACCCCAGTTTGGGAAACCTGCCCAGTAGTAGAAGTACATTGAGTGGGTATTGTATTAAAAGCAATGTGTTCACTAGATGCTGTATGTTGAGTGCACTTGATTACCAGGCACAGTGTAGATACGGGAAGTTGACGGATGACCACATCTCACAGAAAATGCGATCACTGATCCAACACACGAGCGCCAGAGTCCACCACAGACCCGAGAGCAGACCCAGCTTAAACACACGCAGGTTATCACACCTACACACACACACACACACAACTCATGACGTGTAAAATAAAAAAATTAAATAAAAATAATAATAATAATAATTAAAAAAATAAAAATAAAATTGAAATAAAATATAAAGTTAACTGAAATAAAAGTTTGTTTATTTATATTTTATTTAATTCCAGCTAACTGCCAAACCAACATTGCTCATTTTTATTTAGTTTAACAATTAAATGCAGTTCTAATAACTAAATAATAAATAACTAAATACATGATAACTACAACTTAAAAAATAAAAATGAATAAAAAACCATGACATTAATAAAAGAATGAAACTGACAAAAACACAACAAAATGACTAAAACTTTAACTAAAATTATAATGAAAACCGAAAATATAGAAATAAAAAGATTAAAAAAATATGTTACTTTATCATTGAAATACTATGAAAATTTGTATTAATATTTTGAATCTTTTTTTATTTTGATATTTTCCACTTTCATTTTAGCTGAAGTTTTAGTTATTTGTTTTGTTTTTGTCATTTTTAGTCATTTTATTTTTTTTATATACATGTCTACACAGTTTTTATTAATTTTTACTTCAGTTTTAGTTAATTGAGTACATCACGTTAATCTAAATTAAAATTAGAAATGTTTCAGTTAACATTTATTTTATTTCAAGTAACAAAAATGTTTTATGCCTTTAATTTCATTTTTAGTTAGCTATAATAATCCTGATATCAATGCTATAATGCTAAAATAACATGCATAACATCACACGGCACGGCTTGTTGAGGAGAGATTGTGTACCGCAGCTGCTACTTTTATAAGTGATTGCACTTATGATTATCTCTAGTTCATGTGATTTAGCACTGGATAGACGTCCAACAGACTGTCAGCTTGACATGAAATAACTGTAAACGATGTTGTTCCATTCGAGAGAGATGTTAGTCACGATTCTGACAGGAGCGGCACCCGGTGTGGTCTTCTCGTCTTCACCACATCTAGATGCCTAAATGCATTGAGTTGCTGCCATGTGATTGGCTGATTAGCAATTTGTGTTACCAAGCAATTGAACAGATGTACCTAATAAAGTGGCCGGTGAGTGTATGTGACCCTGGAGCACAAAAGCACTCTTAAGTCGCTGGGGTATATTTGTAGCAATAGCCAAAAATACACTGTATGGGTCAAAATTATCCATTTTTCTTTTATGCCAAAAATCATTAGGATATAAAGTAAAGATCATGTTCCATGAAGATATTTTGTAAATTTCCTACCGTAAATATATCAACACTTAATTTTTGATTAGTAATATGCATGGTGTAAGAAAAAGTGATGAGGACGATGAAGTCGGAATGAACCCAGAATATCCTAAACTCAAACCTTTTATACAGTTACAGTTTACTACCCTTAATGTAAATGAAGTTGCTCCTGTTGTAACAGCTGTGGTCTGTATGTTAATTAAGTTCTGACACCCCTTTGTCTGAGGTGTCCCACACCTGCTCCCATTCTACAAGTGGTCACCATTTGCTCATGATGTGATCATCCCAAATGATCTACAAACAACATAACTGTTGACTTTCTTCTTCTCTATAATAATTAAGCCATTTTGGGAAATGAGCATGATCAAACATATATTGTGGAGTGGAATCTGGGTCGGGGCAGACTATAGATTCTTACAATGGCTAAGAACTTCATTTGGACAACTTTAAAGGTGATTTTCTCAATATTTAGATTTTTTTGCACCCTCAAATTTTCATATAGTTGTATCTCAGCCAAATATCGTCTCGATCCTAACAAACCATACATCAATGGAAAGCTTATTTATTCAGCTTTCAGATGGTGTATAAATCTCAATTTCAAAAAATTGACACTTAAGACTGGTTTTGTGGTCCAGGGCCAAATATATACATATACATACATACACACACACACACACACACACACGCACCGTTTCACTTCCTGTAAACAGCGATAAGTTTAACTCTGTGCTCAGAGTTGTTAGTCACGTGTTAGTCCGAGTTAGTTCTTACTAAGCACACAGTGATCCACTGTAAATAATCAAACAACAAACTCAAACTACAAACACACATGGTTTGCTGTAAGATAAAGCTCATCCAACTGGACTGAACGCAGAGAGACGCGCTATCAGGAAAACCACAGCCCGCTTCTTCCTCTACAGAGCAAACAAATGAACTCTAAGCACAGTTCATGGGATTTCAAGCACGTGTGCTGACGAACAAACGTCACACTGACTCTCACTGAGCACAGAAAGTATGAGAATTATGTTTCAGGACGAACACACTGTCTGCTTAGTTTACTTTACTCGTCTTAAAACTACCTACAAGAGTTTCTTGAGAGAAAGGCTTATCTATGGGGGTAGAATTGTTGCTTAATTCCAAATAAATAGATTATGATCCACAAATAAATGTAAAGAGATGAACAAAAATTAAACATAAAATTAAAAATGAATCATACTTATCCATCAGTAAATGCCGTAAGTTTAATTGACAGTTTGAAACTATGTGTACTTCCTGTACACAAACTGTACTTGTAGATAATACAATATTAATGAAATAAAAGGCCACTTAAGTGACGCTTTCGTGACTGTTTCTTAACACGTTTTAAATACACTTTTAAAAAGTGCACTTTGTAATAATGTCAAATTTAATTTTAGGTTACTTTATTTTAAGGTGTCCTTGTTACAGTGTAATTATACATTTAAGTACTGAGTAATATTAATTAACTACATGCACTTACTAGGATTAGGGTTTGGCTTAGGGTTACTTGCATGTAATTATGCATCATTTATTGTTATTATAATAGTAAGAACATGTGACGTGTGACAAAGACACCTTAAAATAGTGTTACCAAATTTTACTTTACATTTAAGTACATTTAAATCATTATATTTTAATAATCTTTTGTAATACTTTTAAAGAAGTGCAATTATTTTGATGTGTTGACTAACATACTAAAGCACATAAAGTACTTGATTATAATTTTAACTGTAGTGTGTTTTTGACACTGTTTAAAATTAATTTTTAAATGTACAAATTGTTAAATGTAAGTTTTAAATGTACAAAATTGCAACTTGATCATTACAAATATATATAAATACATGACATACAATTAAAGCATGTTTTAGTTCACCACAAATGCTTATCAGTGCATTCAGCAGCACTTTAACCATATTTCAAAGACAGTTACATATAAAATCCTACTTAAGTGGGTCAAAAAGCACTCTAATGTTCAGCTAATTGCATGTAACGTGAACTTAAACTATACTACATTTCATTGAACTGTATTTAAGTGTCTGAAAACATTACATTCAGTTTGCACTTGAGTATATTCTTTTAAAGTATATTATTTCCATAATAAGCACTCTTTTTAAAAGTACACCTCTCCTCATCAAGCCACACAAAACATGAGAGATAAGTTAACTTTAGGCACAGCTAGTTTTACTTAGCTCTACTTTGAGGTTGGACACCATGGGATTTCCTATACATTGCATTAAATTTAGATTACAGGGGCATGTGCTTGTACACGAGCTCTGACCTCTTTAGCTCCGTGACGAGAAGAGCGGTGCACGGGATGCCCAGCGTCATGAGAGAGATGGAGTTTATCGCTGGCTTGATGAAGGCCAGACAGGTGGTGATCCCTGAGAGGACGCCGATGACCATTTTGAACCTCGATCTAGCGAAATACAAATACAAATGGAGCGTTGGTTTAACCACTGCACCAGTGGAACTTCATTGGAAAATTCCAGTTTTATACAGTATATCGTCACTTTTGATAAGAAACAAAGTCTCATCTTTCAAATTCTGTGCATTTTATCAGGAAATTCAAACAATAAATGCGTAGCGTGTAAAAAAAGTAGCATGACATGTCGCTGTATAAACGCCTCAGTTCTGGCGAGCATCCCTTCCTCTTTAATACTACAGTAGTTTTAACGTGAAATAAACATGAACGAACATCTCATGCCTCATGTAATCGCACAATCTGTGTTTCAACCGCGGAAAGACGTCAATAAAATGGCTTGTAAACAAAATGTCATGTGGCATTACATTTACCTTAGGCAAGTCATCAGTGTCCACAGCTCGTTAGCTCGAAATGAAGTCTATGGAAGAGCATTTATCAAAATATTAGACTAATATATTCATTATATCTTACTTTATCTGTTAGTGATGTCTTAGCCTAGTTATTTAACGTATGTTAATAATAAATCTGTTATGAAACAAGTTATGACAGCCACTGTGTGAATGAATATATTTTGACAATAAATAGAATTTTTTATAAATTAGAAGTTAATTTAAAAACTGCATTATGTGCAATTTATATGTTTGCATACATTTTTTTTTTTTTTTTTTAAGTTGAGTGTTGATTATTATATAAAAATAAATAGTAGTTGAATTTAAGTTTGGGCTCTGTTGTTAATTGTAACCTTATAGTGATGTAAAAGGGCTCCCTGTAGTTTAGAGGTAGATTTTTATCCCTAAGAAAATTTTAATTGTAATTAAATTCATTTAAAGAAAGAGCAATTTGTTCAGTAAACCACTGTTTAATATAAAATATTTTTCTGTACCGAAGCCATACCGAACCGTGACGTGACTTGTGTAAAAAAAAAACAACTTTGGAAAAGTTCTACTAACAAATGTAACAAAGTAGCCTGAACAAAGAATTTTTAGTTAGAGAAGAAAGTTTATTATTTTGTGTGAACCGAACAAAAATAATCTAAAAATGTCGCTAGCAAAAGTGGTTTTGTTTACCTTCCTCAGATACATACAACGTGTCCAAATGTTCTCCCAACTTTCCAAATTGAGTCATCTGAACAAACAATTTTTCATTGAACAATACTGCACAAGTTCCCAGCATGCATTGCAGCTTGAAAACATTTTATGTTAATGTTTGTTATATTAAAATATTATCATTGTTTTACATTTTACTGGCTTAAAGGGATAGTTCACCCAAAAAAGAAAATGTGATGTTTATCTGCTTACCCCCAGGGCATCCAAGATGTAGGTGACTTTGTTTCTTCAGTAGAACACAAATGAAGATTTTTAACTCAAACCTTTGCAGCCTGTCAGTCATATAATGGAAGTGAATGGGAATCACGGCTTTGAGAGTCAAAAAAACATACACAAACAAAACCAAATTAAACCCTGCGGCTCGTGACGATACACTGATGTGTAAAGACACGAAACGAACGAAACTGAACAGTATTTATATCGTTTTTTACCTCTGATATTCACTGCAATATCCAACATCCAGTGCGTGACGCGTGTATGTGCTCTGGCATAGTAGACATAGATAATATACGTAGATTCCCGCGCCCCATAGAAACACTGGATGTTGGACATTGCAGTGAAAATCAGAGGTAAAAAAAACGATATAAATACTGTTCAGTTTCTTGCACAGACTGATCGTTTCGTGTCTTTACACATCAATGTATCGTCACAAGCCGCAGGGTTTAATTTGGTTTTGTTTGTGTATGTTTTTTTGACTCTCAAAGCCGTGATTCCCATTCACTTCCATTATACGACTGACAGACTGCAACGGTTTGAGTTAAAAATCTTCGTTTGTGTTCTACTGAAGAAACAAAGTCACCTACATCTTGGATGCCCTGGGGGTAAGCAGATAAACATCACATTTTCTTTTTTGGGTGAACTATCCCTTTAATGTATGCAGCTGCTGCTGTTGTCGCTGCCAGTTAGCTGTCATATGGATCAGAGTTCATATTTTCACTGATTTAACATTTGTTGATCCTCACCATGTTTGAGAATCGTGTGCTGAGGTATACGTGCATCTCATTGCAACTTCTGGATTTAAAACATTTGTCTACCAGCATAAATGTCTGCCTTTAGTTTTAAGAGGCAGATAATGCTTTGAAAATAAACAAAGCTAAAAGAAAGAGGATTGCTAAAGAGGATTAGCATTGATAAATGCTAAATAATCTTTAGTTGATCTGACAGATCTTTTAAAATTCAATAGACTGACTATTAATCATTAGATATACTACAGTTTTTAAGTTGTCGGCTGCTAGTTTAGTTAACTTAAGTTGAGTGCAATAGGGTGCCTTATTTATTTTTTTTGAGTTAGGTCAACTTTTTTTGTTTTTTTTCCCAGTGTGGATATGTGAGCACACCTGTCTCTGCGGAACATCTTGGGCAGGTATCTCTTGGGAAACCACATGCCGATGGCACACATGAGCACCCACAGTATGGCCAGCTCGTCCAGCATCTGCCCCAGGAAGCTCAGCGTCGCATGGAAATACGTGGAGCCGATACCTGAAGGAGAACAGCAGGATCACATGCAAACTGAATTATAACATTACTACAGCAATCTGCATTGTTTTAAGCCTACTGCTAGGGCTGCATGATTAATTTGGGTCGCATTAATGTGCATTTGGAAACACAACATGCACTAACCATCTTCCCATACTTGGAATGAGAAGCACTTATCAACAAAAGAGAAGCGTTGTGGTTTTCCGTCAAAATAAAAGTCTGATGTTTTAACATTTGAAAATGAAGAAATGAAGACGGTATATATATATAAAGAGAAATGATGAACTCCTAACAGGTCCTCACTTTGTGTTAGGGGTCAATTTGGCCCACATATTTTTGTACAAAATTGTTATTATATTATATATTACAATATTGTTATGACTACTTGTAGAGACTATTTACACACTAAATAGCCTTCGCCTTTTTGTTATGGGTTTCTCACACTTCTTTTTATTGCTGTAACAGATTAGTAAATGAACTTGTTTTGGAGCTCAATTTTTAGTCTGTTAAAAAGTATTCCTTTCACACTTTTTTTATTTTATTTTTGAAAGTCAAAATAAATGTTCTCAAAAAGTTCTCAAATATTGTATAATTTTTAGCTACAATAAAAGTTTTTTTTTTTTTACCTGACTCTTTGCTGTTTTTTAAAGTGTTGTTTTTTGGCCAAAAGAAAACCAATTGGGGTCAATTTGACAGCATTTCCAAAATACATATACATATATATGCCTACTGCTAGGGCTGCATGATTAATTTGGGTCGCATTAATGTGCATTTGGAAACACAACATGCACTAACCATCTTCCCATACTTGGAATGAGAAGCACTTATCAACAAAAGAGAAGCGTTGTGGTTTTCCGTCAAAATAAAAGTCTGATGTTTTAACATTTGAAAATGAAGAAATGAAGACGGCCCTAAATATTAGTATTGTAATTTTATAGTTATAATGCATTATAATATATATATATATATATATATATATATATGATTTTTTTTTATATATATATAAAACCCA
>NW_015542358.1:810728-816186 GCF_001515605.1 Sinocyclocheilus anshuiensis | reverse complement strand
CCTTTAACATCTTTAACATCTGAAGAACCTTTCTGTTTCACAAAAGGTTCTTTGTGGCGAAAGAAGGTTCTAAAAAGATATAGAAAGAGATGGTTCTTTAAAGAACCTTTGACTGAATAGTTCTTTGTGGAACCAAAAATGGTTCTTCTATGGCATCGCTGTGAAGAACCTTTTAAGCACCATTATTTCTAAGAGTGTATATATACATACAAAAAACACACATTATATATATATTTTTTTTATTTATTTTTTTACTTTGCATTCACATTCGTGACTCTAAATGAGAAAACGTCACAAAATGTTAATATATAAATTGTTAAACCAGTGTTTAAAGCAGATTAAAAATCAAAAGCTGGCAAAATATTGGGGATAAAAGCACAAATAAAAAATAAAATAACTGCTTTGGTTAAATGACACTGATGGTTTACACTGATTGTACATTAAAAAAAAACAAACAATGTTTTTCATATTTTAACTTTGGTGCACAGAGCCCAACCACTATCTCAAGAGGCCTGAAATGATCAGATTCAGTAGTGTTTTCTAAAGCAACAAACCACTAAGTATTATGCTTCAGCACGTTTGCGGCATGAGTCACGAACATGAATAATAACTCTACTATCTAATAATAGCTTTACTATCACGACTGGATGACAGGAGCATGATAAACCAGCAGAAAAACAGCACAGACAAGAACCACTCACAATTTCTTAAATCTAGTTGGTTAAACTCTGGCAATACTCTGAAATGTATTATATCTCTTGTGCCAATATTTGAGACAGCATTTATTCAATAGCAAACACTATTTTGCTAATTATATCCCAGTTTAAGTCTTCAAAGTGTTCTTAAAACATGCATCCATCACCACAAACAGCGTTGCATCACCTCAAGGTCCGTGGTGAATGAATTCAGCTCTGTCTGTGTCTAATGCTTCGACTAAACTCACTGTATTATATGATGGCACAGAGGATTTGGACTCTAAAAATCCCACCCGGATTAATTAAGTCAGCAGCTTCCTTTAGAGCGGAAAAACTCAGAAGACATTTGTACAGAGCGGCGTTTGTGCTGAGCTGGCTACTTTCCCATGCTGCTCCACAGTGAGCTTTAAATACACCTGCGGTTTTTTGGGTAGAAGTCACAGTTTTGCACAGACCAATTTCCCAAGCGATTGTCTTAACCCTCGCTGTTAAAGGAGGAGAAGGAATCAACATGCCCCAAATTGTATGTAGAAAGGAAGAAGCTGTTTGTCACAAAGCAGTGAAGGCGACACCAGTGTGAGAACAGCAGCTTTGCTAAACCTAAATCTGAGAGGGACATAGAGCTGCATTGTTTAAACTATGTTAAGCTTCGTTTGTGAATGCACTTGGGGTCATGTGAATATTAACACATCTTACGGATGAGTAAGTGAGATGTGGTCTGTGTGGCCTTCTGTAAACTGAACCAAAGGATCCGATGAATGAGAGAAGCTTTTCATGCCGTCCTTAAGCCAGGATTAATGTCTCTTTTAACCCCGAGTTAAGGTCATTTTAACTCTGGGTCATGAAACGTTTCACATTTGTAATGTTGTGGTTATTCAGAGCAGAGCCGACACAACGCCAGCTGCTCTGAATGTAATGATCGACAGGCAGAGAGCGTTTCTGATTGGCTGGTCACTCCCTTGTTTGTGTTCCCAGAAACAGGTGTGATTTCTCAGGACACCGATACCTGTGAAACCTGTCAGGTAGTAGGAATATTTTATGCATGGTTTTCCAAAATAAATAAATAAATTGTGCAGAGAAAAAAAAAGTAAGTAGAGAAAAATCTAAAAGGTATAAATAAATAAATAAATAATCCATCTATATATATATATATATATATATAGTAACTTACTGCTTTAATAAAATAAATTAATAAAAATAATATAAAATCACACACACACACACATGTATATATACACATATATAATATTAAATATATATATTTAAAGTAATATATATATATATATATATAAAATATAATTTATATTTTTAAAACATTTAAATAATAAATAATAAAACACAAAAAGTATAAATAAATTATAGATTAGCTATATTTAATATATGAAACATACAGCTTACACATTTAATAGAATATATATATATATGGGGCTGCAAAACGAATAATCGCATTCAAAATAAAAGTCTATGTTTACATACTATACGTGTGTGTGTACTGTGTAGCCTATATTTATTATGTATATATTAGGTTAACATAAGATTAACATCTTGAAAGGGAGAGCTGGTTATGTAGTCTTAAAGGATAGTGTTTCAGTCTTATAAAGCTAATTTGCATCTGCAGTCCCTGCAGTCCCTATGAAACATGTGTAGTCTTCATGCTCTATGTTGACTATGGTTTCATTAATAATAAACATACATTTGCATAAAGCATCCATATCTGTCCATGCCCATGAGTATTAAAAACTTGAAAATGATTAATTTAAGGTACATTTAGAACAGATAAAAATGTGTGATTAAGTTGCGATTAATCACGAGTTAACTCATGACAATCATGCGATTAATCGCGATTAAATATTTGAATCGATTGACAGCCCTAGTATATAAATACACACACACACATATAAGTTTTTTTTTTTTTTAAATATTTGTATGCATATAAATTTATACTTGTATATAATTTATATTGTATATAAATATAAATATTTTATAAATAAATCCAACATCTGTCCTTAATATATACATGCATGTGTGTGTGTATTTATATATACATAATAAATTTACACAGTACACTAGGCTTGCCGCGATAGACGGTGTTGACGGTGATACCGGTGTTAAGCCCCAACACCGGTTACGTCACTTGCCCACCGTGGCACCGATCCCCACCAGAAGAGTGGGGTGAGACAGACAAGACGATCGCGGATGATTTAGTTTCGAAACGAAATGCAAAAGTGCTTGTTTGGCAATATTTTGGATTTTGAAAAGCTTGTTGACTTTTGCCGTTTATCTAAGGTGATTTTGGAAGTTTTTTTAAACATTCGTTTCTTATTTAATTGGTTCCATATTGTTTGCTGAGTTTTACTTTATTTAAACTTTGTGTCATTTATTTATTTATTTTACATCAAGGTGCATGCCGTGCCTCCAAGCTTTCTTACTCGTTTTGCTAATAAACGTTCTACGTTTCTTATTTATTTGGTTATATATTATACATGTTTACTTAGCCTATTTCCAGTTTTGTATACCTATTTAAACTTTATGTAAGTTATTTGTTATTTTATATTAGGCATAGCCTGCCCTATAGCATGGTGTATTTTTATTTGTTTTGTTAATAAAAGTTCTATGTTTTATATATAGGCTAAAGTGAGTTTGATGTTGTATTTTGTTGTTGCATTCAAGCAATTGACGCTGACTGCTGCTAATTCGAAAGCGAACGTAAAATGCGCACGGCGCTTTTAAGCTATTTAAAAGCGAGGAAAAGAGGGTAAATTCAAACGAACTAAAAACAAACAATTGCTTTACGCCGAATTGCCGTTATTTGAAAGTGAAAGTAAAATGCGCACTCAGCTTTTACAAGCTATTTAAAAGCAAAGGAAAGCAAGGAAAAGAGGGAACGCCCCCCGCGGTGA
Organism: Sinocyclocheilus anshuiensis; assembly: GCF_001515605.1. Classification (NCBI taxonomy): domain Eukaryota; kingdom Metazoa; phylum Chordata; class Actinopteri; order Cypriniformes; family Cyprinidae; genus Sinocyclocheilus; species Sinocyclocheilus anshuiensis. The sequence continues at coordinate 812,591 of NW_015542358.1, read as the reverse complement.
TACCGGTGTTGTCACACGTTGATTAACCGGTGGGAAAATTTCCTCACCGTCACAACCCTACAGTACACACAACATATAGCATGTAAACATAAACTTTGATTTTGAATGCGATTAATCGCGATTAATCGTTTTGAAGCCCTATATATATATAAAATTGAAATTGCTCTGTAATACTAAATACCAGAATGGTTCTGATTGCGGGCTTCACATATTAAAGAGTTTCGCCCAGCTAACATGAACTTATTTACTCTGAGATAACACATTTCCTTCAAGTAGCCCTTCCTGCTCAGCTCAGCTATTTCCCGAAGACCAGCAATATTCCCATAAAGGATTTCACAAAACTGCCACCTCCTAACGTGCTGAAAAACACGACCTCCGGCATACTTGTGCAAGAAGTTCCTGTGGGTCAGTCAAACAACAGCTGGAGAGAAGAAACTTACCGACAACCACCAGCAGAGTCCATATCAGATAGATGCCGCTGTTGAAGTGCGTGGCGTACTGACGAAACAGACACATGAGGATTGGAGGCAAGACGAAGAACAGCACGTTGCTTATCTGAAAACAGACAGAAATCATACTAGACACTGGTAAACGCATGCATGTGAGAAAAGCGCAGCCTAAAGTTGACAAGAGTTCAACAGCAGCCGCTCACGCGCGCGCGACACAATGTGACACCGCAACTAAACAAAGAAGAGTGACGCACCGTGTTATAAAACTCCGCTATTCCAGAATAAATGAGATAATTCCCCTCACACCAGTCCACCTCCGAGCTGCCAGCCTGGAGCTGATCCCACAGATGCACGTCCATCTCAGCGCACTAAACGCGACTGAACGTCTTCACGACAGCTTTAACGCACGCATGCGGCGACAGTTGGTTTTAATCAGTGATGCATGTGCCGTCGTGTTATCTGGGCATGTCATCCTGCCATGAAGTCCGAGTCTAACGTTAATCCAGCCGCTTTCTGCCCTTCTCTGACTGTACGGCGCTGGCAATAACAACACAGCAACATGTGATTCGCGCATGCGCAGACCGCGCTGCGCTCAGACAAAGTAGCTACGAGTGCGGTGCCAATATTTACAATAATATGTTTTTAATATTTAGTATTTCTCCTTCACATTACACTAGTTGCCTGTGTGAATTTGTGGTCTACAAGAGGTTTCGTAATATTACTTAGAACAAATTAACTTAACCCATTTAATCCCAACTTTACTGACTGATGTTTTGCATTTCCTGCAAATATGGGGGAAAAAAATAAAGGGTCTCAATTAAACGTGCAGTTTCACATGATTAGTGCAAATTGTCACATGACCAGAGCAGGTTATTTCCTGTTTGCATGTTGAGAAAATGATGACTGCATCAAAGCTCTGAAACGAAAGGCTAGTATGTTAACATAAAGATTTTTGGTCCACATTGTCTTTAAGGTGTTTAGTATTAATATATGAATTCCCATATATTCATGACCGGTGGGATAACAGGGAATTTAGGTATGCAATCTAAATCCATCAGTTGTTAGTGAAAACTGCACTAAAATGTTGCAATGACAAAATATTGCACTAAATTAAAAGGTCAAATAAGTTACAATATTGATGTTGTAATACTGGTAGCATTAATATAAAAATGTTTATGATATGTTACAAAATAACAATTTTGAAATACGTTGATGGTTGTAATGTTTTGTCTTTTATCTCAGTATTCCAGTCAGTGTTGTATACGGGTTTTTTATGCATAATAGTAACCATAGAATGTGATAAAATAGCTGGGCTAAGATATATAACAATTTTTTTTTACTGCAGAAATATGATAATTCAGTATACACATTAATTACAATTACAATATATATATATATATATATACACACACAC
>NW_015542358.1:803887-810661 GCF_001515605.1 Sinocyclocheilus anshuiensis | reverse complement strand
GATTAAACGGGTTAAAAGCCTAAACTTTTAATTTTTTACATTTTTTTTTTTTTTTTTAATAAGCCTTTTATTCCTCTTATGGTGTAGATTTAAACGCTACTGGACCAACATTTGGCTCAATGGTAGATGTGTTTGTGGCGACTAATTGCATAATTCACTGTAAGTTAGTTTGTCCAATATTTAGCTATATGCTCGAATATATTTGCCTTTTATTTGATGGGAAAATCTCTTGTGTCAAAACATTGATATTTTAGAAATACAAAGATTTATATGAAATATGCTGTTATTTTACGTCAAGGACCACTAGGGGTCCACAGGCCCCTGGTTAATAAACAAAATGTCAGATTTTCTGGGTTGATGAACACAATCTTTTCTGTGAAAAAACATATTAATAAAAATAAAAAACAAACATGTCAAGATGATACCGGTTTGCAGTCATGTTCAAAGTCTGGAGCTATATGCATTATATATATATATATATATATATATATAAAAAGTTATCAATAAACAAAATATAGTTTAAAATGGACTAGAGCACCATTTAAAAAGTTGACTATATTAGTATTTTTCTCTCACACACACACACAACTATCATTGTGCTTTAAAAGACATTGATTAATTGCCTTATTAGGCAAAGCTTTTGCTATTATAGTGGCAGTCATCATCTCTCTGAGTATCACAAGAATTATGTAAATAGAAAATGAGAGTATACCTCAATGGATTTAGAATTTAATATGATGGAGTTAAAAAGAGCCATAATGGGAATTTAGCCCAAGAACAAGATCAGAGGCACTGAAAATGATACTAGAGCTACAAAATTTGATCCTGCAAATCCAGACAATTACAGAACAAACTGATAAATAGAAGTCTTTACAACTGTCTAATGACATTTCTAACAAATAGGACAAAAATAGTAAAGTTCTGATATTTTTTACCATCAGTAATGGAATTACACAAATAAGTGTGCTCAGTTTTCAGTATTATTAATGATGTTTTAGATGATCTAGATGAATTCGATCAGCTGATGATAGAGTTATCTGGAAATGAGGTAAAAAATATTAAGCATGTTAATGTTTAATATTTAAAAAAAAAAAATCAAGAAGCAATAAAAAATGTTGGAAATTGGTCTTATGAAGGGGGATTACCAATTATGAAATTAGACTGGGGTTCAATTATATATAATGAAAATATAGAAAGAAATTAAAAAAAAATTAAATATTTAGAACTATGGTTGGATAAAAATATGTACGTGGAGAAAGCTTATAGAACATATGGAAACAAAGTGTAAAAATGCTAAATCTGATGGTTTTGAATGGGGAGCGGAAAGGGAGGATCTATGATAGATTGTGGATATATGATATATGGAGCTGCAACCAGATCAAATTGAGAGAAATTAGATCAAATGCATGCAGCATAGAGTTTTAACACATAGTGTGGGGGCAATGACAACTACTCCAATTAATGCACTATTGGTATGAAATACCAATAGATTTACTTTAACTAAATAGCATTTGTGTATTGGTTATGACTGCCAGGTGAGACAATTTTGCTACAACTGCCGGGTATCAAGATAATAATAATATAATAATAATATAAAATAAAATTATTAGATGGACTCAGAGAACAGGAGAGTGAAATAAACAATAAGCTGACAAATGAGCAAACTTATCTTTGAATACATGATGACAAAATAGACATTAATATTACATCACAATATTCAAAAATTAATTAAAGACAAAAAATGTAGAAACAAGAGAAGAAATAATTTGTGCAAGATGGTTATTTCTCATGAGCAGGTCAGATAAATGTGATATAAGAGAATGTAAAGCATTGTGGGAAATTTAGAGAAAATAACTTTTATTTTTCAAAACTGGACGGAAAAGAGAAATTAAAGCTCTACTTTCTACTCAGCTTAATTTTGGTCATATTGGGAAAATATAAATTGATTATTTTACACACTCCAATATCGTAGGTGGCGGTATGCAGCTTTTCTGTAACCCGCCAAAAAAAAAAAAAAAAAAAGACAAACAGTTTCGCGGGAAAAATAAAACGTGCATCTGTTTTTAACTTGAGCTTAGACTTGAATACAATCTTTAGCAGAAGAACATGTCCAGCACCGCAGTGGAACTGATAATGTGCGACAAAACTGTTGCCAATTTAGCCGTTTTGTTGCTAAATTCAGACTACCCTAGCAACTTCCTCTTCCATCAGCACCTAGCAACAAATTTAGCCATTTTTTAAAATTTATATGGCAACGATAAAAGGCATATTTTCCTCCTAAATTACACAAAAAGAGGAAACCAGACATGCCTAGCTCTTCACATCACATGAATGAATTTAGCTGCTTTTTGCAGTTGTTCAATTTAATAATAATAATAACTGAGTAATTGTTTATTTATGATACACTCTGTTAGTAGCTTGTACCTGCGATTGTTGATCAGTATAGTACAGTGTTAGAAAAATATAGAAAAATGTCCATTATAACCCTGTAGCTTGAAAACACAAAATACAATGCGTAAAAACACCTGTAAAAAAAAAAAAATACAGAAAATTCCTTAACATTAACATAGTAGATTGTGCCCTATTTTTGCAGATGTTTCTTAGAGTATGGCACACTAGCTACTAATTTTAACTCTATAATTGCACAGAATGTACATTTACTAGTTTACTAGCTAATAAAAAACCCTTGAATGGTTAAAAAAATGGACGTGTTCTGTAATTCAATGTTGTATTTCAAAATACAATTGTTTATATTTTAATACTATATTAGGTATTTATATTATTTTTTCGAACAAATCTAAATTAGAATTTTTTTTTGCTGAGATTTGATGCAATGGCAATTTCGAGTCTTGATTACGCAATGACGTCAAAACATATTTCTCTCCTGATTCAGACCAGATGATTTTCAATATTATGGATAGAGGACTCGTATTTTAGCCGGAAGCAACAACTTGAAGTTAAAAAATCAACTAACTCTAATGTTGAAATGGTACTAAGCTATAATTACCAATCGCTTTCACAGATCAGTTTCCTTTGCTGACGACCAAAAGGGTTTTCTGGAAAGACATATTGGAGGAGCTGCTGTGGTTTATCAAGGATAGGAAAATATCCCATACTATTTGTAATATTTCTGTATATAGCTTTTTCTTTATGTTCCAGAGGGCTTTCGGGAAACGAGCGAGCTGATGCAGCTGCAAAGAGGCTATTAATCAGGAAGTAAACAAATGTCAAATTCCTCCCTCGGAGATCAGAACGATTATCAAGGTTTTATATATTAAATAAGTGGCGAGAAGAGTGGGATACAAATAATAAATTACTTCAAATCCATCCGGAAATTGCAAACTGACTCAAGCATTTTTGCTTAAAGGAACACTCCACTATTTTTGAAAATAGGCTCATTTTCCGACTCCCCTAGAGTTAAACAGTTGAGTTTTACCGTTTTTGAATCCATTCAGCCGATCTCCGGGTCTGGCGGTAGCACTTTTAGCTTAGCTTAGCATAGATCATTGAATCTGATTAGACCGTTAGCATCTCACTCAAAAATGACCAAAGAGTTTCTATATTTTTCCTATTTAAAACTTGACTCTTCTGTAGTTACATCGTGTACTAAGACCGACGGAAAATGAAAAGTTGCGATTTTCTAGGCCGATATGGCTAGGAACTATACTCTCATTCCGGCGTAATAATCAAGGAACTTTGCTGCCGTACTATGGGTGCAGCAGGCGCAATGATATTACGCAGCGCCTGAAAGCAGTCCCTGTGCAAGCAGGTGGTCACGTTGGTTATGTTGACGGAAGTTAGCCTATTTTCAGGCATTAATAATATTGTGATCTCTGATTTTAGTCCTTTAAAACCAAAAAAGTAGTGCTTGAAAAGTCCTGGAATTTCATTTTGCCGTTTCTGTACGAACCCTGTGTAAAAAAATAGTGTGTAATATAACATGTTTGTTTGTTTGTTTGCTGGTTTTTATTGTATTTGTTATACTTGTATTTTTTTATTGTTTTTGCCATAAAAATAGCTTAAGATGCTGACATGGCATTAAATAAAAGTATACTACTACTGCTACTTTATGTTTGTAATTGTTATGTTATGTTTAGTCTGTCCCCAACCTACCTCATTACATGCGTATTTGTCTGTTTACATTGCACTGCTCAATTTATACACTAATATAACACTTTACATGCATGTATATACTTCATGTTTATAGTGTTGTATACATATGCTCTTTAAATACCTTATTATTATTATTGGTTATTTATATGTATACATTTCATATACACTACCGGTCAAAAGTTTGGGATCAGAACGATTTTTAATGTTTTTTTTTACAGGAGTTTCTTAAGCTCATCAATGCTGCATTTATTTGATCAAAAATACAGGAAAAAAATTTAAGTAGTGTATATATATATATATATATATATATATATATATATATATCTCTATACATGCAGGATTTGTTGCACTCACACTTATTTATGTATATGCATTAGCACTTGTAACTTTATAATAGTCTTTGTGGTTTTTGTACTTCAAGATTCACAGAGTAAGAATTTCATTGCAGAGTGTAACTGTGTTGATTGATTGATTGATTGATTGATTGATTGATGTTCCAGAAGTTTTTATTCACTTTGCATTTTTATTGAATTAATTGCATTTGTTATTCAGAACGATTTTTAATGTTTTTTTTTACAGGAGTTTCTTAAGCTCATCAATGCTGCATTTATTTGATCAAAAATACAGGAAAAAAATTTAATATTGTGAAATAATATTATGATGTAAAATAAAGTTTTTCCATTTTAATATAACTCCAGTCTTCAGTGTCACATGATCTTCAGAAATCATTCTAATTTATCAGAGCTGGAAACTGTTGCTGCTTCATATTTTTTTGGAACCCGTGATACTTTTTTTCAGGATTCTCTGATGAATAAAAAGTTAAAAAGAACAGCATTTATTCAAAAAAAGATTTATATTTTGAATAAATGCTGTTCTTTTTAACTTTTTATTCATCAAAGAATCCTGAAAAAAGTATCGCAGTCGGCAAAAAAATATTTGTCAGCACAACTGTTGCCAGCGTTGATAATTCTAATAATAAATCAGCATATTAGAATGATTTCTGATGCCAAAGAGCTGTCAGAGAAGGGTGTGAGAATCTGGGATGCTAACGGCTCCAGGGAGTTTCTGGATAAGAACGGCTTCAGCGATCGAGAGGAAGGAGATCTGGGTCCCGTGTATGGCTTTCAGTGTAGGCACTTTGGAGCTGAATACAAAGACATGCACACTGGTAACTGCGCTTCTTTATATACAGGCATATGATAGCAGTGATGTGCTTTACTGTAGGATACATGGGTAACTGAGCATATGGTGTAGGACCGACACTTACATGATATTATACATGCAATCTTCAAGATCTCGTTAACTGAAAGACCACTTGGTATATTCGTAAAGTTTCAAAACACTTCTCTTTTAATGTATGTATGGTCTAAGCTTATCTATGATTTCTTCTCTCCATGAAGATTACTCTGGGCAAGGTGTTGACCAGTTACAGAAAGTGATTGACACCATCACGTCGAACCCAGAAGACCGGAGGATCATCATGTGCTCGTGGAACCCCAAAGGTCTCAGTCAAGTTCATAACCCTCCAGCAGTGTTACTTTAGTATTATTTATGTGTTATGATCATATTTATTAATGTTTGGATTGCCTTTTATTTATTTATTTATTTTTCATTTTAATTTAAGTTTAAGTAATTTTGTTAATTGCTTTTGTCGTTTTGAGATGAGTTCAGATGCAAAAGCCTCTAAGTGGCATTTGAAATTTTCTTCTAAAATGAGAATTTTTAATCAGGCTTCTTTGTGTAGGTTCAATAATTTCACTTTAATGGCAATGAATAGGTTCTTTCCGTTGCCATTTAAGTGAAATAACTGAACATAAACAATTTCAAATGGCACTTAGAGGCGTTTGCATCTGAACTCTTAAAATATTTCTATTTAGATTTATTTTTATTTCAATTTAAGGTTCAGTAATTTTCATATTTAAACTTAATTCATTTAGTTGCCAAGGCAACATTTTTAGGTTTTAAAATATATGTTTTTCAGTTTTTTATTAGTTACCAAAAACATTTTTAATAGTTTTTCAGTTAACAATAAAAACAATAACAACTAGTTCGAACAATTTTAGTACTTAAACTTATTTAATTTAGTTGCCAAGTTTTTTTTTTTTGTACATTTATTTTTCTTTTAAGCTTAAGCTTTTCATCTAATATTTATATTTTATTTAATCTTTATTTCAATTTCCAAATACAATTAAGTTTGTTTTTTATTTTAAGAACAATAGCAATTTAGTTTTAGCAATTTTAGCACTTTAAAAAGTTGAAAGGTGCCATAGAATGGAAAACTGTATTTACCTTGGCATAGTTGAATAATAACAGTTCTGTTCATGGAAATGACATACAGTGAGCCTCAAACACCATTGTTTCCTCCTCCTTATGTAAATCTTGTGCATTCAAAAGACCACTGAAAAATAGGCGAATCAGAACAGAACACCGACTGTGACGTTACAGTCGGGATCACTAATAGTTACGCCCCCAACATTTGCATATACCATGTTCTATGCCGAACCTGCACAGCCGAATCATCAGAAGTTCTGCAGGTGTTGTGAAGAAACAAGCGAGGATAATAGCGAAAATGGCAGATCATGGAAATAAATGTTATGTTCCAGGCTGTGCAGGGATGGGTTGGTGTCTGTATTCAGAAAGGCACGGAAAACAAATAACGCG
>NW_015542358.1:802167-803745 GCF_001515605.1 Sinocyclocheilus anshuiensis | reverse complement strand
GCGAATGATTTACAGATCCTGAGCACCACTGACAAGCATCTGATCTTGTAAAATGCGTGGTAAGTACTGCCGCTGTAGTTTACACAGAGCACGTGCGATCGCAAAACTCAAAAGTGAAAGTAAAATGCGATCGTGCATTCAATGGGCTGTGTGAGCTACTGAAATGAGCCGCACTGTGAAACAGCCAATCAGAGCAGAGCTCAACATTATTATTCATGACCCTTCCGAATAAGGTAAAAACACACCATTTCATTCTAGGGACAAATCCTAGGGTTGTAAATGGACATGTAAAACCGTTTCTGGAGATTTTTTGCCCTTACCTAAGCCACATACCTTCTATGTAGATATCAGAGAATAATTTAAAATATTGTATCAATGCATTCTATGGCACATACAGGGTTAACGTTTTTCATGTAATATTTTATTTTAGCTGTATTTCAATTACTGAAAACAATTTCTAAAAGTATATTTAACAGCAGAATGCTGCAATTGACAGTAAAAACAAGTAATCTTCTAGACAGCTGTGATATGAGTGGCTTATTAGACTTTAATAAGGAAATTTAAGTTTCCTCTTCAGGAACTCGAGCTGCGTCGAAAACGCTAGGGGAACGCCTTCTGCGACCCACGCTCTGAATCACATGTGAAATCAGTCCAATAGCTGAACGGGACGTCACGGCGGATGACGTCATGACCAGGAAGCTATAAAAGCATGTGCGGCGGAGCCAGCGTCAGCTTTCTGTCATTCAGCGAAGCGCTCTGTGTGTGTCAGTCATATTTATTGTTGTCTGTCTATTGTGAGAAAAAGTCTAATAAGCAGCTATGTCTAAGGCTCATGCTAAGACAAAGCATGCAAAGGGCGAGTGCAAGCCACGTTATAGGTTGTGTGTTCCTCCCTGCCCACGTTATATCACGAGTGGGGATACACACAGCCTGTGCGTGGTTTGCTTGGGAGCGAAGCACGCAGAGTCGGCTCTTGAGGGGGCCGGCTGCCCGCATTGCGAGCGCCTCCCACTGCGTACGCTTCGCTCCCGGAGGGCTCTCTTTGAGGAGGGAGCCTTCGCCAGCGTTCCTCGCGGTGCTGGCCCCGCTGCCTTCGAGTCGGAGCGGCGGCTGCATTCATGGGGTTCGCAGTTGGATCTGGCGGAGGGAATGGAGACGGGCGAGTCCCAGCGTGGCTATAAGGCGATGCCCCGGGTTGAACAGACGCTAGCTAGCTATCTGTCCCCGGGCATGGCATCGTCGTTAAAGGCTCCGGCACTGCCCTCCAAGCCGCTGCGTACGACATCAGTGCTGGTGGGCAAGGGGTACGCGGAAGCGGGTCAGGCCGGTGCGTGTCTGCACACAATGTCTGTGTTACAGGCGTACCAGGCCGACCTGCTGAAAGAGCTGGATGAGGGCGAGGAGCTTAGCTCTGATAATATCGCAGAGTTAAGGAGAACCGCTGATCTCTCTCTCCGTGCCACCAAAGAGACCGCCCGCGCCATTGGGCGGTCCATGGCAGCTATGGTGGCAGCAGAGAGGCATTTGTGGTTGACCCTGTCTGATATGAAAGAGAAAGACAGGGTCTTCCTCCTCGAC
>NW_015542358.1:795182-802088 GCF_001515605.1 Sinocyclocheilus anshuiensis | reverse complement strand
CAGGTTACGTATGTAACCCTAGTTCCTCGAGGGAACGAGACGCTGCGTCTCGGTGCCATACTTCCGGCGTCCCTGCCGGCACTTGCTTCATTCCTAGAAGCTGACGCTGGCTCCGCCGCACGTGCTTTTATAGCTTCCTGGTCATGACGTCATCCGCCGTGACATCCCGTTCAGCTATTGGACTGATTTCACATGTGATTCAGAGCGTGGGTTGCAGAAGGCGTTCCCCTAGCGTTTTCGACGCAGCGTCTCGTTCCCTCGAGGAACTAGGGTTACATACGTAACCTGAGACGTTTGTGTTGCTAATAGATAAAAGAAACTATTATCCATTATATATCTGATGTGGCTTAAATATAAAACCACCATTTGTCTTAGTCAACATTTGAGAAACCAGTATGTTGTTTGGTCCAAACATCATCTGGTCCAGATAAGGCTTCATCTATGAACAGGGCTCGACATTAATGCTTGTCCAGGACAAGTGGATTTTGTGAAGGGGCAAGTGAAAGACCCAAGTGAAGTTTTCTTGCCCGACCGGACAACAGTAACAACCAAACAACAGTAACACAATAACTAGGGCAGCACTGAAATTTTGGTGAGAATGATTCTGATTTTATTACTTTCAGTGTAAACGGTGACTGATGACGGATAATGTATTGACAATATCAAGGTTGCGTCAGTTGAGGCTCGTGCAGAAATCAAAACTAATAGATGCACCAACACACACAAAGTAACAAGCATACTGTGCGGTAGGGATAAAAAGATAAATATTCTATATAAGCATCATTACACGACCAAGCACCAGCACCATTGCAATTGCAAATGTGACATTGATTTTATACAACAGTAGCTCAATAAACAAGAAGTTAATATTAACTGTCTTACATTTTAGACACATTTTAGACCGTTTTTGCTAACGAAAATAGTTCTAAGCAAAGCCACAGCAGAACAGTCGCGCATCTCCAAGCAACACACAGAGGTGTTTCGTTACTGAATGATTCAGCATTTTTGAACAAATCGGGTGAGTCAATGATTCAGTGAGCCACTCATAAAGACAGTCACATGCTTTATTTATTGATTGAATCAACCGTTTAAACGAATTGGTTGAATCAGTGACTCGCTCATTAAGACAGTGACTTGCCGCCACCTACTGGTGGTTTCATATTTGAAAGTATCATTGCATTTTTCCTACATTTCAGATTTATGTTAAAAAAAGTAAAAGTGAAAAAAGTGAAAGTGACGTGACGTGGCCAATTATGGTGACCCATACTCGGAATTAGTGCTCTGCATTTATCCCATCCAAAGTGCACACACACAGCAGTGAACACACACACACACACCGTGAACACACACCCGGAGCAGTGCAAAGCATTGATCTTATAATATTAGTTATGCATTTGCAATTTTATTGTGTAAATGCATTTCTGGAACCTCTCATCTCATTAAACAGTCTGAGTAAATGCATCTAAATGGGACTTTTGATGCAGCTTCAGTGATTCCTCTGCAGTGGAAAGATGGAGTTTGTTGATACTGATTTCATTTGAATGGTAACAACCATGTAGAGTCTAATTATTCTAACTGAATGTATTGATACAATTTAAGAATTTGTTGTCAATGATGACATGTACATTTAGTAAGGTTAGGAATATATTGTCCCTCATAAAGTTAAAAAGTGTCCTAGAAATCAATTTAAGGCGAATATCACAAATATGCTGATTAAAGTAAGAGCTCATAGAGCAGTGATGAGACTATTGCTTCAGAATGGATTACATTTCTCACGCCAAACAACAACAACAAAAAAGGCTTTTTTTTGCCCCGGACAAGTAACTTTTTGTACTCGGACAAGTGAATGAATGATTTACTTAAGCACATGTCAAGGCTTAATGTCGAGCCCTGTATGAATGTCATCCTGCAAAAACCAGACCCAACCTTGACTTTAAATCTAATCCATCCTTGAGCAAGTGCTTCAGAGCAAAGCAACACAGAACAAAATGTGCTAAGCAAATGATTTTTGTTCATATCTGACCATGATTTATAATAGAAACCAAACACGCCAGCCAAAAGTAAGTTGTAGGTAAAGTAAGTTGTTGGTCAGTGTTCTGTTCACACGGTTCACTCTTGTGTCCTGTTAGACAGTACTTGGGTTGTTTTGGTTGGTTTAAAAACAATTTAAACAATTATTAACTGTGATGAAGGGAGCTCTATGAAAAATATAAATGTTGGGCACTGTTTTAACTGTTAGATGAGTCACTTGAGTTTTTTAATACCTCTACTTTGCTGCCCCCTTTTGGCTTTTACCAATAATCTAAAAGAGAAATGAAAGTGTATAATATATGAATACAGCAGCTAAATATTTGACAATGCCAATACAATTCTTGACCTAATCATTGATATATCTGAAATCAATACAGCTGATCAACTTTCAGGATTCTAGTCTTAACATTCCCCACATTAAAAGCTCACTTGAGTACATATACTTAAGTACTTTCCAGATGTCATGAACCGATGAAATTACTGATTGAAGTAAAAGAAAAAGGAGTCATTCAGTACCAAAAATACTGGCTGACAAGATGACTTCAGACCCTTGCATGATCAGCCCGATTTTATCATCTCTTCGTTGGCTATCTGTCAGGTTTTAAAGCTTTGAATGGTGCTATAATCCATAATTTTTAATAGACAGTCACAAAATTCCAGCCATCAAAATCCACAAAAAGAGCCTAAAAGATATTTTGTATTACGTACTTCGGAGTAAATATTATGGCATGACTTAATTTTCATTTAAAGTGGGCAACCAAAATCTTGGATCCTGTAATTTATATGCATCATTTAACAGTGGCAGCGATACACATAACCAAGGTTCGACAGTAAATCAAACTGTTATATATAACCTTACAATAATGCCAACTCAAAATTGCATGCAATTTTATCCACATATCAAATAATGACACTGTAAGCGCTAAATAAATCGACTTGGCTTTTGTTGCGTTGAGTTCCTACTGTCAGGTCTGTAAATTTGTTACAGTAAATTGTTAATATTTAATTTTAGATAATTAGTATTACTCGTACTAATTTTGAATCATTTGACATTTAAATGATATTTAAGCACAGGGATGTGTGAAACCAAGAGAATGAAGAGGTTAATGGTCTCAGAGTACGTAGAATCCAAATATCCTTTTAATTTGAACAAAATTTCCCCATTATTTGCTTAAACAAGTTGCACGCATGTTGACACTGTAGTATGTTGTGCACACTTCATTATGCACAAAATAAATGTCATATCTGCCTCATAAAGAACACAGACACAAGCATATTTTACTAATTAAGGCAAACAGAGACATATGTTCAAATGAGCCATAAAAGCAAACACTGGTTATTGCACGGGACAAAACTGGATGGGTTATGACTGTGACATTGTCTGATGCAGTATAATTAACTATAAGCAACATATCTGTGTGTGTTTATTTAGGGCTGACCTTAGAGGTTTATGCAGCATAAGCTGAATTCTTTTAGGAGGTTTCTTTGCAGTTTAGGGTCATGCACTTTTTGTGTGCATGATTCAAAATGTACACCCCAGCCCAGCTTCTACCCAGCTAACGGAGGACATGCTCAAAACTTTGGCTAATGTTCTGACAAGGTTCTCTCTAAATTAATGGGTTACACTTTATTTTGATAGTCTACTTTTAGACATTTTACTAACTTTGCAACATGTCATCTTACTCTCATTAAAGTGTTAATAGACTGTACTTATAGTCAGTAGAATGTGTGTTGGGGGACCATGAGTGTTTTCAGATATAGCAGACATCCACTCCTCTAATGACTGCTAGTTGAAATGTAGTTGCATGTCTAAGGTGGACTATCAAAATAAAGTGTTACCAACAGTAACGTCAAAAAATTTTTTTCAAAGTCATCTGGTCTTTAATAACATCCTCAAAACATTAGCTATTTAATGCTACATCGTTCATGGAGGTTTTTTTTTTCCTGAAATGTTTTAGTTTGACACCCGTCTAACATAGCCTATTTAAACGTTACAACTTACTAATTGTTTCAAAAAGTTCCGAAAACTTTCAAATGTAACGTTCCCACAACGTTTGCGAAATGATAATGGAATGTTCCCTCCGTGTTTGACCACAACCATAACTTTTTTTAAAAAACGTTTAAAACTTTTTGAACATTTAGACAACATCTAGAAATAACGTTTTCATCCCTTAATGGGATCTTAGAACATATTTTGTATGGGTATATAAAAACGTCCCTGCCATTTCCAAATATGCTATTCTGTGTCTACAGTATTTCTGATTTGCGCTGTATTAAGCAGTACAGAAAATACTGACTTAAAAATGTTTCTGCTGCTACATGTAAACGTCTGAAACATGTGTTTAGCCTATATTTGACAAATGTCGCATCTAAATCCACATCTTCTGCGATAAATAAAGCAAACACCGCAAGAGCGTCACCACGGCACGAACTGTCAGACTTGACGGCTCTGTTTTCAATTACTCTCCCGACTGCAAGAGGCAATTAAAATAGCTTTTTCCAGTGTTAACTCCAAAGGTAGATAAATCCAAAATGAATTTTTATTTGCAAATCTGATTAGCCTAGGTGCCGATTTACTTAAGTGATAAGCTGTTTCCTCGGCACGTGTTGAAGTCTCTCCACCGACGTCCATTAAAAACCGACCTCTTGTCTCCTCGTTAAACTCATCTTGTCTCCTCTCCTGCTCATCTGAACACGCAAATGTTGCAAGACAGAAACAATCAATTAGTCAATCACAGAGAGCGTTCACTCACTTCAAACAGGGCTGCGTTTCCCAAAAGTATATCATAGGAAAGCATTGACGTTTTTGGGAACAGAAAAAAACATGTTTGAGTTGCTTCACAATAAACAAATTGAAATTGTAGCCTACATAGTTTGTGTAGTTGCATTTATTTAAATGGAATGTTAAAAGTTCATATTGATCATGTTCTATTTTGTAATGTTAATATAAATCATACACAGTCCGAATAAATAGGTTGCATTTTATGCATGCAACAGCTTGTTACTAGCAGTCCCTTAAGAAAAGGAACTATGATTTTATTAGTGACTGTAGTTTATATTTGTAGATTTCCATATGGTTACCACTACAGTAAACATATTTTAACCATGTGTAAACAAAAATATAACCTAATGAGTTGCAATATCATTACCCATTTTACTGTTAGTAATTTATTAATTTAATAACTTTCATAATCTAAAATTCAGTTTAGAAGTATCGTATTGATATCGACGATACTGGCCTTTAAAAGTATCGGTATCGTATTAAAAACAAAATAAGCGGTATCGCCCATCCCTAGTAACGATGAAACAGGTTAATAATGACGTATTTAAATCGCACCTGAGAGGCGTGTCTCTCCTCAGGGAAAATGGTAGAGTTTCTCAAAACAGCCCTGGTCTTGGATCTGAAGAGACTGAGTTGCCAAATCTTGTTAGGACAAACAAAAACAAGCTCAAAATAAACCTGAATATATCTGAATGTTTTATAAAGTATGGCAATTCGCAACTGCCCACGGCTACGTTTCCCAAAATATCGTAGAAAAAAATCGTACGATAATATTAGAATACATTCATTGATGTTAATTAATTAGAATGAATGAAAAAGGAAATTAAATTATATTTAAGTGGGAAATGTTCCAACGGCTTTGTAGGCTGAAAAATAGGGGGAAACATGTAAGTGACTCGCAAATAGCCATTTTTGGATCTTCTGATGCCAAATTTACATTTACATTTTTAATATAACTCCGATTGGATTCATCTGAAAGAAGGAAGTCATATACGCCTAGGATGGCTTGAGGGTGAGTAAATAATGGGCTAATTTTCATTTTTGGGTGAACTATCCCTTTAAGTTTTGGTGGTAACACTTTATTTTAAGGCCCAATTCTCACTTTTAACTAGTTGCATATTATGATGCACATTACTAGCATATTGGCTGTTTATTAGTACTTATAAAGCTCATATTCATGCCTTATTCTGCATGAACATATTGTAGATCCCTTAATCCTACCCCATACCTCAGTTTAACAAATATCTTAATAACTATTAATTAGCAGCAAATTATGAGTTTATTGAGGCAAAAGTCATAGTTAATAGTAGGAATTGTTTTGGTTACCTGGGCTTTCAACAGAGGGTCTTACAAGTTTTAAAGTTTTAGGAAACATACAGTATGTTAAAAAATACATAGACCTACCAATATGTTAAAAAACTGTTATGCAAGCTAAAATCCATCATCCACTTTAATAACTCTAAAGTGTATTATAAAGTGCATAATCCTTAAAGGTTTAGTTCACCCAAAAATGGAAATTCTGTCATTAATTACCCTCATGTCGTTCCAAACCCGTAAACCCATTGTTCATCTTCGGAACACAAATTAAGATATTTTTGATGAAATCCGAGAGCTTTCTGATCCTCAATAGACAGCAAGGGTCCTACCACGATCAAGGTCCAGAAAGAATAATTTAGTGCACAAAGAAAACAAAAATAACAACTTTATTCAACAATTCATCTCCTCCGCGTCACCCTGGCACCATTTTGGAGAGTACCACAACGTATGTTTGTTTTCTTTGCGCACAAAATGTATTCTCGTGGCTTCATAAAATTCCGATTGAACCACGGATGTCACATGGACTACTTTGCCGATGTTTTTGGTACCCTACCTTTCTGGGCCTTGGTCGTGTAAGGACCCTTGCTGTCTATGGGAGGATCAGAGAGCTCTCGGGAATTCATCAAAAATATCTTCATTTGTGTTCCGAAGATGAACGAAGGTCTTACAGGTTTGGAACGACACGAGGGCAGAGGCGAACAAAGTACACAACTCCATTACTTAAGTGAAAGTACAGATACTGCTGGTCAAATATTACTCCATTACAAGTAAAAGTT
>NW_015542358.1:779734-794599 GCF_001515605.1 Sinocyclocheilus anshuiensis | reverse complement strand
TTTTTTTTGGCTAAATCACGTTTTAGATAGGATGTCAACAACCGCTTAAAAATAACTGCATTTACTATGTACAGATAAGTGCATATGTATTATTTTTATTGTTATTTAATTCTAACATTATAACATGAATTGCAGTGAAACTGTTATACAGTTGAATTTATTTATACTATAGTCCAGTGTTTCCCAGGCGGCATATATATGCAAACTCATTCTCTGCCAGCAGGAGGCGCTGTTGGAGTGATAGAGATCAAGGTTTCCCCGGTAACGGCTGTACACAAAGCAGCGCTCCGCTCAAAAAAACACTGCTTTATCAGACATTACATGCAAGATTAAATGAAAATGACATCCAATTTTCTGAAGACAGTCGGTTTCCTTCAGAAATACAGTGATATAAAAACACCCGCACTCAATGTATGGGAAACACTGTAGTCTCATAATTGAAGTGTAAATTCAGCAGATTACAACATTGTCCAGTATTGTACTGTCAGCAATTTATCATAAAAACGTTTTCATAATTGTAAGTTACATACAGTATTTACATACATAATTATTCAGGTGCATGTGTAATAACTTGCGAAAACTTGAGGCTACAGCAGCACTTCTTCGTCGTCGTCTTGTCTGATGCACACAACCAAGCGTTCTAAACACGACCTCGCCCCTCCCCACCCCCCAACCATTCGAATTTCCGTAGGTGGGAATTATTTTAATGATATTCTAATGGGCCGCTTTGTGATATCACAAAACCCGGAAAACAAATGCTGTAGTCCAAACGAGCCGGTCGTTGTAGTTCTTGAAAAAGGGATTTTTTAAAAACTAAATATCTCCCTTTGGAGTGGACTTTGAGTTAAGTTTGAAGATCTTTTTTATGCCCAAACATACACACTACACACTGACTAAAATTCAAAAAGTGAAAAAGCATAATAGGACCCCTTTAAGTGAACTCAAGATTTCCGAGTGTTAGAGGCTGAAATAGATGAGCTATATGAGCAAAACTACACAGTAACAATAACGGAGCTGTGAAGTCAAGTTTGTTTTATACAAAATGCACTATTGCAAAACGTTACTTAAATAATCCTAATGCAGGGCTCGACATTAACGCTTGTCCGGGACAAGTGGATTTTGTGAAGGGGCAAGTGAAAGAGAATTTTACTTGCCCAACCAGACAAGTAACCTGATTAAAACATCAATAACAAACAATAACTAGGGCAGCACTGAAACTTTGGTGAGAACGATTCTGTTTTTATTACTTTCAGTGTAAACGGTGACTGATGACGGATAATGTATTGACAATATCAAGGTTGCGTCAGTTGAGGCTCGTGCAGAAATCAAAACTAATAGATGCACCAACACACACAAAGTAACAAGCATACTGTGCGGTAGGGATAAAAAGATAAATATTCTATATAAGCATCATTACACGACCAAGCACCAGCACCATTGCAATTGCAAATGTGACATTGATTTTATACAACAGTAGCTCAATAAACAAGAAGTTAATATTAACTGTCTTACATTTTAGACACATTTTAGACCGTTTTTGCTAACGAAAATAGTTCTAAGCAAAGCCACAGCAGAACAGTCGCGCATCTCCAAGCAACACACAGAGGTGTTTCGTTACTGAATGATTCAGCATTTTTGAACAAATCGGGTGAGTCAATGATTCAGTGAGCCACTCATAAAGACAGTCACATGCTTTATTTATTGATTGAATCAACCGTTTAAACGAATTGGTTGAATCAGTGACTCGCTCATTAAGACAGTGACTTGCCGCCACCTACTGGTGGTTTCATATTTGAAAGTATCATTGCATTTTTCCTACATTTCAGATTTATGTTAAAAAAAGTAAAAGTGAAAAAAGTGAAAGTGACGTGACGTGGCCAATTATGGTGACCCATACTCGGAATTAGTGCTCTGCATTTATCCCATCCAAAGTGCACACACACAGCAGTGAACACACACACACACACCGTGAACACACACCCGGAGCAGTGCAAAGCATTGATCTTATAATATTAGTTATGCATTTGCAATTTTATTGTGTAAATGCATTTCTGGAACCTCTCATCTCATTAAACAGTCTGAGTAAATGCATCTAAATGGGACTTTTGATGCAGCTTCAGTGATTCCTCTGCAGTGGAAAGATGGAGTTTGTTGATACTGATTTCATTTGAATGGTAACAACCATGTAGAGTCTAATTATTCTAACTGAATGTATTGATACAATTTAAGAATTTGTTGTCAATGATGACATGTACATTTAGTAAGGTTAGGAATATATTGTCCCTCATAAAGTTAAAAAGTGTCCTAGAAATCAATTTAAGGCGAATATCACAAATATGCTGATTAAAGTAAGAGCTCATAGAGCAGTGATGAGACTATTGCTTCAGAATGGATTACATTTCTCACGCCAAACAACAACAACAAAAAAGGCTTTTTTTTGCCCCGGACAAGTAACTTTTTGTACTCGGACAAGTGAATGAATGATTTACTTAAGCACATGTCAAGGCTTAATGTCGAGCCCTGTATGAATGTCATCCTGCAAAAACCAGACCCAACCTTGACTTTAAATCTAATCCATCCTTGAGCAAGTGCTTCAGAGCAAAGCAACACAGAACAAAATGTGCTAAGCAAATGATTTTTGTTCATATCTGACCATGATTTATAATAGAAACCAAACACGCCAGCCAAAAGTAAGTTGTAGGTAAAGTAAGTTGTTGGTCAGTGTTCTGTTCACACGGTTCACTCTTGTGTCCTGTTAGACAGTACTTGGGTTGTTTTGGTTGGTTTAAAAACAATTTAAACAATTATTAACTGTGATGAAGGGAGCTCTATGAAAAATATAAATGTTGGGCACTGTTTTAACTGTTAGATGAGTCACTTGAGTTTTTTAATACCTCTACTTTGCTGCCCCCTTTTGGCTTTTACCAATAATCTAAAAGAGAAATGAAAGTGTATAATATATGAATACAGCAGCTAAATATTTGACAATGCCAATACAATTCTTGACCTAATCATTGATATATCTGAAATCAATACAGCTGATCAACTTTCAGGATTCTAGTCTTAACATTCCCCACATTAAAAGCTCACTTGAGTACATATACTTAAGTACTTTCCAGATGTCATGAACCGATGAAATTACTGATTGAAGTAAAAGAAAAAGGAGTCATTCAGTACCAAAAATACTGGCTGACAAGATGACTTCAGACCCTTGCATGATCAGCCCGATTTTATCATCTCTTCGTTGGCTATCTGTCAGGTTTTAAAGCTTTGAATGGTGCTATAATCCATAATTTTTAATAGACAGTCACAAAATTCCAGCCATCAAAATCCACAAAAAGAGCCTAAAAGATATTTTGTATTACGTACTTCGGAGTAAATATTATGGCATGACTTAATTTTCATTTAAAGTGGGCAACCAAAATCTTGGATCCTGTAATTTATATGCATCATTTAACAGTGGCAGCGATACACATAACCAAGGTTCGACAGTAAATCAAACTGTTATATATAACCTTACAATAATGCCAACTCAAAATTGCATGCAATTTTATCCACATATCAAATAATGACACTGTAAGCGCTAAATAAATCGACTTGGCTTTTGTTGCGTTGAGTTCCTACTGTCAGGTCTGTAAATTTGTTACAGTAAATTGTTAATATTTAATTTTAGATAATTAGTATTACTCGTACTAATTTTGAATCATTTGACATTTAAATGATATTTAAGCACAGGGATGTGTGAAACCAAGAGAATGAAGAGGTTAATGGTCTCAGAGTACGTAGAATCCAAATATCCTTTTAATTTGAACAAAATTTCCCCATTATTTGCTTAAACAAGTTGCACGCATGTTGACACTGTAGTATGTTGTGCACACTTCATTATGCACAAAATAAATGTCATATCTGCCTCATAAAGAACACAGACACAAGCATATTTTACTAATTAAGGCAAACAGAGACATATGTTCAAATGAGCCATAAAAGCAAACACTGGTTATTGCACGGGACAAAACTGGATGGGTTATGACTGTGACATTGTCTGATGCAGTATAATTAACTATAAGCAACATATCTGTGTGTGTTTATTTAGGGCTGACCTTAGAGGTTTATGCAGCATAAGCTGAATTCTTTTAGGAGGTTTCTTTGCAGTTTAGGGTCATGCACTTTTTGTGTGCATGATTCAAAATGTACACCCCAGCCCAGCTTCTACCCAGCTAACGGAGGACATGCTCAAAACTTTGGCTAATGTTCTGACAAGGTTCTCTCTAAATTAATGGGTTACACTTTATTTTGATAGTCTACTTTTAGACATTTTACTAACTTTGCAACATGTCATCTTACTCTCATTAAAGTGTTAATAGACTGTACTTATAGTCAGTAGAATGTGTGTTGGGGGACCATGAGTGTTTTCAGATATAGCAGACATCCACTCCTCTAATGACTGCTAGTTGAAATGTAGTTGCATGTCTAAGGTGGACTATCAAAATAAAGTGTTACCAACAGTAACGTCAAAAAATTTTTTTCAAAGTCATCTGGTCTTTAATAACATCCTCAAAACATTAGCTATTTAATGCTACATCGTTCATGGAGGTTTTTTTTTTCCTGAAATGTTTTAGTTTGACACCCGTCTAACATAGCCTATTTAAACGTTACAACTTACTAATTGTTTCAAAAAGTTCCGAAAACTTTCAAATGTAACGTTCCCACAACGTTTGCGAAATGATAATGGAATGTTCCCTCCGTGTTTGACCACAACCATAACTTTTTTTAAAAAACGTTTAAAACTTTTTGAACATTTAGACAACATCTAGAAATAACGTTTTCATCCCTTAATGGGATCTTAGAACATATTTTGTATGGGTATATAAAAACGTCCCTGCCATTTCCAAATATGCTATTCTGTGTCTACAGTATTTCTGATTTGCGCTGTATTAAGCAGTACAGAAAATACTGACTTAAAAATGTTTCTGCTGCTACATGTAAACGTCTGAAACATGTGTTTAGCCTATATTTGACAAATGTCGCATCTAAATCCACATCTTCTGCGATAAATAAAGCAAACACCGCAAGAGCGTCACCACGGCACGAACTGTCAGACTTGACGGCTCTGTTTTCAATTACTCTCCCGACTGCAAGAGGCAATTAAAATAGCTTTTTCCAGTGTTAACTCCAAAGGTAGATAAATCCAAAATGAATTTTTATTTGCAAATCTGATTAGCCTAGGTGCCGATTTACTTAAGTGATAAGCTGTTTCCTCGGCACGTGTTGAAGTCTCTCCACCGACGTCCATTAAAAACCGACCTCTTGTCTCCTCGTTAAACTCATCTTGTCTCCTCTCCTGCTCATCTGAACACGCAAATGTTGCAAGACAGAAACAATCAATTAGTCAATCACAGAGAGCGTTCACTCACTTCAAACAGGGCTGCGTTTCCCAAAAGTATATCATAGGAAAGCATTGACGTTTTTGGGAACAGAAAAAAACATGTTTGAGTTGCTTCACAATAAACAAATTGAAATTGTAGCCTACATAGTTTGTGTAGTTGCATTTATTTAAATGGAATGTTAAAAGTTCATATTGATCATGTTCTATTTTGTAATGTTAATATAAATCATACACAGTCCGAATAAATAGGTTGCATTTTATGCATGCAACAGCTTGTTACTAGCAGTCCCTTAAGAAAAGGAACTATGATTTTATTAGTGACTGTAGTTTATATTTGTAGATTTCCATATGGTTACCACTACAGTAAACATATTTTAACCATGTGTAAACAAAAATATAACCTAATGAGTTGCAATATCATTACCCATTTTACTGTTAGTAATTTATTAATTTAATAACTTTCATAATCTAAAATTCAGTTTAGAAGTATCGTATTGATATCGACGATACTGGCCTTTAAAAGTATCGGTATCGTATTAAAAACAAAATAAGCGGTATCGCCCATCCCTAGTAACGATGAAACAGGTTAATAATGACGTATTTAAATCGCACCTGAGAGGCGTGTCTCTCCTCAGGGAAAATGGTAGAGTTTCTCAAAACAGCCCTGGTCTTGGATCTGAAGAGACTGAGTTGCCAAATCTTGTTAGGACAAACAAAAACAAGCTCAAAATAAACCTGAATATATCTGAATGTTTTATAAAGTATGGCAATTCGCAACTGCCCACGGCTACGTTTCCCAAAATATCGTAGAAAAAAATCGTACGATAATATTAGAATACATTCATTGATGTTAATTAATTAGAATGAATGAAAAAGGAAATTAAATTATATTTAAGTGGGAAATGTTCCAACGGCTTTGTAGGCTGAAAAATAGGGGGAAACATGTAAGTGACTCGCAAATAGCCATTTTTGGATCTTCTGATGCCAAATTTACATTTACATTTTTAATATAACTCCGATTGGATTCATCTGAAAGAAGGAAGTCATATACGCCTAGGATGGCTTGAGGGTGAGTAAATAATGGGCTAATTTTCATTTTTGGGTGAACTATCCCTTTAAGTTTTGGTGGTAACACTTTATTTTAAGGCCCAATTCTCACTTTTAACTAGTTGCATATTATGATGCACATTACTAGCATATTGGCTGTTTATTAGTACTTATAAAGCTCATATTCATGCCTTATTCTGCATGAACATATTGTAGATCCCTTAATCCTACCCCATACCTCAGTTTAACAAATATCTTAATAACTATTAATTAGCAGCAAATTATGAGTTTATTGAGGCAAAAGTCATAGTTAATAGTAGGAATTGTTTTGGTTACCTGGGCTTTCAACAGAGGGTCTTACAAGTTTTAAAGTTTTAGGAAACATACAGTATGTTAAAAAATACATAGACCTACCAATATGTTAAAAAACTGTTATGCAAGCTAAAATCCATCATCCACTTTAATAACTCTAAAGTGTATTATAAAGTGCATAATCCTTAAAGGTTTAGTTCACCCAAAAATGGAAATTCTGTCATTAATTACCCTCATGTCGTTCCAAACCCGTAAACCCATTGTTCATCTTCGGAACACAAATTAAGATATTTTTGATGAAATCCGAGAGCTTTCTGATCCTCAATAGACAGCAAGGGTCCTACCACGATCAAGGTCCAGAAAGAATAATTTAGTGCACAAAGAAAACAAAAATAACAACTTTATTCAACAATTCATCTCCTCCGCGTCACCCTGGCACCATTTTGGAGAGTACCACAACGTATGTTTGTTTTCTTTGCGCACAAAATGTATTCTCGTGGCTTCATAAAATTCCGATTGAACCACGGATGTCACATGGACTACTTTGCCGATGTTTTTGGTACCCTACCTTTCTGGGCCTTGGTCGTGTAAGGACCCTTGCTGTCTATGGGAGGATCAGAGAGCTCTCGGGAATTCATCAAAAATATCTTCATTTGTGTTCCGAAGATGAACGAAGGTCTTACAGGTTTGGAACGACACGAGGGTGAGCAATTAATGACAGAATTTTCATTTTTGGGTGATCTATCCCTTTAAATCATGTGTATTTTTTTACACTTTTGAATCCTACATTAATATAAACTGATATTAAATATATTAAACAGACTTAAAAATATTTATATGCACTATAGATTAATATTAAATGTATATATGAAATGAAAATGTTAAGAACGCCCCACAAGGATCAGTAATGCCCCCAATTTTATTGTATCTTGTGGGGACATTTTTTTGGTCCCCATAAGAAAAACAACGAATACTACTTTATGTAAAAATGCAGAACATTTTCTATAAGGGGGGGTTAGGGTTAGGGGATAGAATATACAGTTTGTACAGTATAAAAATCGTTATGTCTCTGGAAAGTCCCCCATAAAACACGGAAACCCCACGTGTGTTTGTGTCTGGAGGAAGGAAAAGTGCAGTGATCTCTCCATAATAAGGGAGGATGACGTCGACACAGTCTCTAAAGCTGGGAGTTGAAAAGGTTGCAGAAGCAAGGGCTCCAAGAATAAAACTCGCAATGCTATAATGAGAGATGAAGACAAATGATAACTCGTTTCATATCCGCTCGACTGTCATTACGGAGATCTCAGAAAAAAATCCGTTCTGTGCTCATAAGGATAACAAAGTGACGCACAGAAAAGTTTAAAGAGCAGACTGGAAGAGAGAGAGAGAGAGATTTTCATCTCATTGTCATTGCAGTCGCTACCGGAACGCATTCGTTCGCTGCCGTAGGTATGTGAACCACTGCTGGAAGAAACCGGTGTTCTGTGTGCTGTAATTCGGTTTTGAGATAAAAGTAGGCAGTTTTGAGAGTACATATTTGTTTGGAGTATTTGCAGTTGAAGAGACACCTGATACTGTCATTAAACTAATAGAGGGACAAAGGAACGATACAATTTGGAACGTCGAAGAATTAAAGTTTTTAAATGTTTCTCTGTGTTCTATTTCATATCTTTATCTTATACAGAATGATGTCGAGCAGCAAAACGACTCTTGCTTTCCTCATCTACGGGCTCCTCGTACAATGCAACGTGTTGAGTTACCCCAACATCAGGTACGGAAACTTACCATCCGTCTCACCTAACGCTCGGCAACGATTTGGATTTTGAGGATTTGGTTGTAGCGAAGTTGGACGATAAAACTCTGGCCTATAACGCTATTAAATTAATACATCGGTTTTAAGCGTTTTATTGACAAGTGTCCGATCACAAACATTTGAACAGATGTATTTTTTGTTGGCCGTATGTCTAAATAAGAAATAATAACAAACAAGTTAGTGTTCTATGAGCGTTCTTTGTTTCGCGTTGATTCGAACGATTTGAAAGAACGGCAAAAGTGTGAACGCGCTTTGATTAGAATGTGCAATTGATTTAATTTTATAACGCGATTTTATTATGATCGTCAATAACGTTAAGACATCTTACTCTGCATAATAGAGTGTAAAATACACAAAACTATGTATCACATGTTCCGAAGCAAGAACACAATTAGGACAAAACTTTAAAGCAATTTTACAGAAATGTCTACTATTTTGATGTTATAGGCTACAATACTATGTATTTAAAATATTTAGAGCACGTTTACTTCACAGTAATAGCCTGCGTTAATTACTTGCGAATGAAATTAGTTCATGTCTTGTTACAGAACTGCAGGATTTGACGAGGAGGGAAACTCATTAACGGATCTAACCTTTGACACTGACCAGATCTCTATTCGAAGCTCTCCTTCAGTTACTGAAGACGCATACACGTTTTACAGTCCTCCATCGAAAAGGTGATGGTTCTTTCTTCCAGATCTCCTATTATATTTATAGGCATTCCCCAAATGGGACCCGTTTGTTTATCGGTGTGATTCCTTTGGTTTCATGGTTCTGCTTGCTAAGACAAATCGAGACATTCGCTTGTTTAAGACGTTTGCACACACAAAAAAAGCGATTTGCGAAATGGCACAATCTTTTTGTCATTTTGTCACCCAGAATGGAAAGGCACGCTGACGGGATGTTTAACAAAGCCTACAGGAAAGCGCTCGGTCAGTTATCAGCGCGGAAATACCTGCATACACTGATGGCAAAACGCGTGGGGTAAGAACAGTAACGTTATTTATTTCTCTTCTTCGCTCTCTTATCAGTTAGCCTACTTCACTTCCAACTTTTGACCGTGCTATAAAAAAACGCTATATCAAATTTATATGTCCCGGTTTCAACATTTGTAAGACCTCTGGAAGAATACGGGGAAAATAAGGGTGCGTTCACACAGCAACGCGTTCTTGCTTTTAAAAACCGTTCGATGGAGCGCAACGGAATGCAGAACTCCCGCGAAGTTTTTCAAAAGTGAAACCTTTTTTTTTTTTCATACCAAAGTCTAATCTGAGTGGCTAAAAAAATAGCGGGCGAGACTGATCTGCCAAAATTTTCTGAAACATAGACCAAAATAAAGCATTCTGTGTGAATAGCCCTGTAACTTTCAACACAACTTATTATAATTTCTATAGGGCTATCCTAGAACGTATTTATATCCAAAATATTCCTAAATTAAACGAATTTTTAAGCGACAACTAGATTATTTGTGACTTTGTGACTTTTATTCTAAGCCGATCTTATGAATGTACCTTTCGGAGCGCAACGGAATGCAGAACTCCCGCGAAGTTTTTCAAAAGTGAAACCTTTTTTTTTTTTCATACCAAAGTCTAATCTGAGTGGCTAAAAAAATAGCGGGCGAGACTGATCTGCCAAAATTTTCTGAAACATAGACCAAAATAAAGCATTCTGTGTGAATAGCCCTGTAACTTTCAACACAACTTATTATAATTTCTATAGGGCTATCCTAGAACGTATTTATATCCAAAATATTCCTATATTAAACGAATTTTTAAGCGACAACTAGATGTGATTGTGATTGTGACTTTGTGACTTTTATTCTAACCCGATCTTATGAATGTACCTTTCAATAGCGTATTATTTATACGCAAAAAATGGCTTGCATAGGTTTAAGGGTGTGGGGTAAGGTGCGTATTATATGTAGGCCTATGCCAAAATGCGTATTATATGCACGTCAAACAAGTGCGTATCATATGCACGCAAAAGTCAGTTTCTGCTATAAATATTATGTGAAATACAAAAAAAAAAGTGCTATTTTCATAAGACCGGGCTGTTTTTTTCGCAGTCAGTGTCGACTGTTTCTGTAATATACTCGGTTCTAGAATGCTCTGTCCTTTTTCTCTAACGCAGGGGAGCAAGCATGATAGAGGACGACAATGAGCCGCTCTCAAAGCGCCACTCAGACGGGGTTTTCACGGACAGCTACAGTCACTACCGGAAGCAAATGGCCGTAAAGAAGTATCTGGCCGCGGTCCTTGGCAAAAGGTATAGACAGAGATATAGAAGCAAAGGACGGCGGCTCGCCTATTTGTAGCCTTTTTCAAATGCATCTATCATGTACATGTACAGCTTTTGGAGCAAGTTAGTCACTACTAAGACTACTATGAAGATGTGTCCTTAAGACATTAAGACAAATATTTTGATAATAATATTGTTTTTCTTTTGTACTGAAGCACCTGACAATGCAACAATCTTCCTTGTGGACCAGTCGTTTAGTTTTACCAATACTAACAATGCTATTTATTTATTTATTCATTTATTCATTCATGTTTGTTTCAATACCTTGTCTATTAAATACATAAGTCTGAATGTGATTAAATAAATAGTCTCAAAGACAATCACTACATTGAATGATACCTTCCTTTTCCTCCTGACATTAAGAAAGAAGTTTTTTTATTTACAACAGCCCTGAAGACTTAGATTTGCACCAGTTTCTGCAAGACGATGAGATTGTGGCATTTTTGTTCGATTTGCTGACAGTTGCCTCCTGAATTCCCGGTGAGTTTCTAAGGCTCAATGCCATAGTGCTTTTCTGAGGGGTCTCTCTCATCTCTTCCATGCTTTTACTCGCGTCAAGTTCTTCCCACTGTCATCTTTGGCTTAAATCTCACAAGCCATTAAACACGTTTTCTTTTCTTGCACAAACCTTTCCGAAAAAAAAAGCTCCTTGAGACCCGTTCACACCATGGACAATAACTATGACAAAAGCTGTAACTATAAAGGTTTATTAATTTCCAGTTCTGTGTGAATATGGAAGTCCAAATATTGTTGGAATCACTTTAAGAATGTTTTTTTTTTCAGCTGATGAACAATAAAAACTTTGACAGCCAATCAGAATCCACCTGACTTTGGCGAGCTTGAGCATTTAAAGCAGCAGACAACAAACCTATGAACTATTTTTAATGTGAACTGAACAGGCCTTTATTGTGTATATAAATGTTAATTAAATCTGCATCTTCAAACACTCTGATTCACACAGATGACTCTTTTTGAAACACTGTCCAGTACTTCCTGCTTTTCACTTATTGCATGCAATTGCTCCCCTTTGAAATCTCACAAGCAAGAAAAACTGAAATCCATCTATGAATGCATGTGTAATGTGTATTCGACTTGATTACAATGGTTCAGACATATAAATGTTTCTTTCTTTGTTCTTTTTTTCACAATTTTCTATCTTTCTCACATTGCCCACCTCTCACATCAGTGGCAAATGTCTGTTCTTTGTCTATGACCATAAAGCAGTTAATCAATGGAGACATGTGTCTCTGCATCTTAAAAGTTTTCTGTCACATCTGTGTGGTTATAAGTATCAGTAGGTCATTGTTAGATGAGTTGGGTGTGACACATAACAGATGTATTCTAATAATCCCTTTATGCATGCAAGACAAATAATATTGTGAAAGATAATAAAAGACAATATGTTTTGAGGTAAAACCAACTGTTAAAAGCATTCCTCCAAATTACATCACAGTTTTTGGCAGTGTTATATATGCTTAAGCTTGTTAGTGAGATGTACATGTTTGCATATGCATATTATAATGTGTTTGCATGTAAAAGGGCGAACATGTGAAATCAATCTGTGTTTAATTCTGCATTCTCCTGCAGGTGAGATTGTGGCATTTTTGTTCGATTTGCTGACAGTTGCCTCCTGAATTCCCGGTGAGTTTCTAAGGCTCAATGCCATAGTGCTTTTCTGAGGGGTCTCTCTCATCTCTTCCATGCTTTTACTCGCGTCAAGTTCTTCCCACTGTCATCTTTGGCTTAAATCTCACAAGCCATTAAACACGTTTTCTTTTCTTGCACAAACCTTTCCGAAAAAAAAAGCTCCTTGAGACCCGGTCACACCATGGACAATAACTATGACAAAAGCTGTAACTATAAAGGTTTATTAATTTCCAGTTCTATGTGAATATGGAAGTCCAAATATTGTTGGAATCACTTTAAGAATGTTTTTTTTTTTCAGCTGATGAACAATAAAAACTTTGACAGCCAATCAGAATCCACCTGACTTTGGCGAGCTTGAGCATTTAAAGCAGCAGACAACAAACCTATGAACTATTTTTAATGTGAACTGAACAGGCCTTTATTGTGTATATAAATGTTAATTAAATCTGCATCTTCAAACACTCTGATTCACACAGATGACTCTTTTTGAAACACTGTCCAGTACTTCCTGCTTTTCACTTATTGCATGCAATTGCTCCCCTTTGAAATCTCACAAGCAAGAAAAACTGAAATCCATCTATGAATGCATGTGTAATGTGTATTCGACTTGATTACAATGGTTCAGACATATAAATGTTTCTTTCTTTGTTCTTTTTTTCACAATTTTCTATCTTTCTCACATTGCCCACCTCTCACATCAGTGGCAAATGTCTGTTCTTTGTCTATGACCATAAAGCAGTTAATCAATGGAGACATGTGTCTCTGCAGCTTAAAAGTTTTCTGTCACATCTGTGTGGTTATAAGTATCAGTAGGTCATTGTTAGATGAGTTGGGTGTGACACATAACAGATGTATTCTAATAATCCCTTTATG
The DNA here is from genome assembly GCF_001515605.1 of Sinocyclocheilus anshuiensis. Classification (NCBI taxonomy): domain Eukaryota; kingdom Metazoa; phylum Chordata; class Actinopteri; order Cypriniformes; family Cyprinidae; genus Sinocyclocheilus; species Sinocyclocheilus anshuiensis. Next base: position 781,223 of record NW_015542358.1, on the reverse strand, counting down.
CATGCAAGACAAATAATATTGTGAAAGATAATAAAAGACAATATGTTTTGAGGTAAAACCAACTGTTAAAAGCATTCCTCCAAATTACATCACAGTTTTTGGCAGTGTTATATATGCTTAAGCTTGTTAGTGAGATGTACATGTTTGCATATGCATATTATAATGTGTTTGCATGTAAAAGGGCGAACATGTGAAATCAATCTGTGTTTAATTCTGCATTCTCCTGCAGGCTTTGTGACACAGGAGGCAGCGAGCGGCTTGGGTGCCTTTGCTTCATCTTTAAAATGGCCACCAATTTCAGATGGCACATTAGTGGCCCTCCAAATGCTGTAATCACCTGCTCACACATCTCCTATTTCTCACATAACATACCTTGTTCAAATGCCACCTGGCTTTCTGGTTATTCGATTTAACTTCTCTATGCATAGTGTGCTGTAGCATTTATTAAACAATCTCAGCCTTGAAATTCATTTTGTGTGCAGAGACTGATAGTGCCCAAAGCCTTACTTAAACATTAAGATAAATCTCTGTCTTGTGTTGATCATTAGTACAATAACACATGGGAGCCACACAAGGGCACCATTATATAGGTAAGAAAAAGAAAAAAAAAAAATTCTGTGTTGTAAGATTTGTATAAATAAATTTTTGTAAACAACAATTTCGTCTAATCTTTGATGATTATGAAGAAAACAAAGTCTCCAATAACACAAATATCATAAATATATGGATACATGTACAATATACAGTATATAACACACCTGCAAGTAATGAAAACATTTAGAAAGATCACGCCTTCACAAACAAAATGTGATATGCCATCAATAAATATAAAATTCAGAAAATGTGATGTCAGATTATTTAAATAAATAAATAGAAATATAACCCACGCTCTCAGAAAAAAGGTACGAAAGCTGTCACTGGGGAAGTACCTTTTCAAAAGGTACACTTTTGTACCTTTTAGGTACTAATATGTACACTTTAGCTACTAATATGTACCTTTAAGGTACCAATATGGGACGCTTAAAAGGGTTAGTTCACCCAAAAATGAAAATTAGCCCATAAATTACTCACCCTCAAGTCATCCTAGGTGTATATGACTTTCTTCTTTCAGACGAATCCAGTCGGAGTTATATAAAAAAAATTGTATTTGATCTTTCAAGCTGTTTCATGGCACTCAGCGGGTGTTGCATGCATCAGTCCAAAAGCAGTTAAATAAAATGCGCCCATCAATAAAAAAAAAAGTGTCTCACACGGCTCTGGGAGGTGAACAAAGGCCTTCTGTAGCGAATCGATGTGTTTTTGTAAGAAAAATATCCATATTCAAAACATAATAATCACTTTAATGTAGCTTGCGCTCACTGTTGAACACGGAAGCAGCTCCGGGAGGATGACGTATGAGGTCGGCGTTGCGCATACACCTAGGATGACTTGAGGGTGAGTAATTTATGGGCTAATTTTCATTTTTGGGTGAACTAACCCTTTAAGATTT